>NC_061514.1:330529115-330596898 GCF_022539505.1 Lolium rigidum | reverse complement strand
CTTCCTAGTTCATGAGCGTGGAGTGAGATCGGCTGAAAAGTCGAGGCGGTCGACAATGGAAGGCCACCTACCACCAGAAGGAACTCAAAGTCTCATCGGCAAAATCAATTTGCGTGGAAGAGTTCATGCATCCCTAATCTGTCGGGGCCAATTGGGCCGTTCATGGGATTGGTAAAAATCAAGCGATGAGGAGTTTCAGGGGGCAGAGCGGCGGCTGGCGTTTGATGAGATTAAAGAGTATCTAGCTGGCCGCCCGTGTTGGTTCCGCCCCAGCAAGACATGCCATTCTATATTCACACAGCGGTGGCCGATGCTTCCTATCGCCTCGGTGGTCGTACAAATCCTATGATGGCATGGAAAGGACTCTTTCTACCTCAGTGAAGGATGTTGGATGCAGAGAACGCGAGGCGCCGAGTCGAGAGGTCAGTGTGCCTCTGTCTGTACACACGCACCAGAGCTTCGTCACATCTTTACGCAGCGGCAATCATCATCATTTGCCGATCGAGACGTCATCAAGCATCTTTGCCGGCTCCTGGTTCGAAAGGCGACTTCCGGTAAATGGATGTTCGCGTTATCGAGTTGTTGGATCTCCGGTATCAACTGCGAAACGATCAAGGGACAGGCCTTGGCCGATCTAATCGGCCGAGACGAATCAACACTAATATAGCCGGCCAACGCCTATCACGTGCATGGGCCATGTTCTTCGATGGGTCGGTTTGCGATGATGGTTGCGGCATCGGCATCCTACTCGTGTCGCCCGGGGGGGCAACCTACACCTTCTCCATCGGGCTATCTACCCCTTGCACTAATAATGTTGCTGAGTATGAAGGCACTACGTAAGGGGATGGAGTTGCTAGTTGAAGCCGAGGCGGACGGTGGAACTCTTTGGAGACTCAAAGTTGGTGATCCCCGGCTCACGGAAGAATACAAGTGTGAGGCGAGTCGCTCTTCCCATTATGGATGCATTGCCGCGGCGATGACACGGTTTAGGTGCATAAACTTCAAGCGGGTCCGAGGTCGCAGAATACGGAGGCGAACGATCTCGCGCGGATGGCGTCGAGGCTATAAGGAGGCGATGGAAGGAGCCGATGTCCCGGATATATTTCATGGAGCCGAGATGATTGGAGAGCGCGATATCTTCAATTCACTTGCAAGATCCGGCTCGGGGGCACCTAAACGGATAAGGTACAAGGCTATGAAGTATGTCCTTCTTTTGGAGATGACATGTTCTACAGGACCTTGGAAGGGTTACTTCTCAAATGTTTGGGAACAGCCGAGGCAAATCGGCTCTTAGACGAGGTACATGAAGGCGCCTGTGGAACTCATCAATCGGCTCATAAGATGAAGTGGTTGATTAGGCGATCAGGGTTCTATTGGCCCATCATGCTTGAGGACTGTTTCAATTACTATAAAGGGTGTCAAGCATGTCAGAAGTTTGGGAGCATTCAGATGGTACCCGCATCAGCAATGAACCCTATCATCAAGCCTTGGCCGTTTCGAGGATGGGGCATGGACATGATCGGCAAAATCCATCCTGCATCAAGCAAAGGCCACGAGTGGATCTTGGCCATTACAGATTATTTCACTAAATGGGTGGAGGCCGTTCCTATGAAGTCTGTGGCATCGAAGGACGTTATCGGGTTTTGTGAAAGAGCATGTCATCCACAGATTTGGGATTCCCGGACCATCACGCGACCGATGGAGGTTCGATTTTTGTTTCTCGCGAGATTCGAGATTTACTGCGAGAGCATGGGAATTAAGTTGATCCGATCATCCCCATACTATGCTCAAGCAAATGGGCAGGCTGACTGACGTCAACAAAAGCCTTATCAAGTTGATTAGAGAAAAATCGACGAGTACCTGAGGCGTTGGCACGGGGTTTTGTCGGAGGCTTTATGGGCTTATCGCATGTCATGTCATGGAGCGGTAAAGACCTCGTCCGTACCATGCGGTCTATGGACAAGAAGCCGTGTTACCACAGGAGATCACGGCTGGGTCGAGGACGTGTCACGTTTGAATGACTTGACAAGCTGAGAGTATGCAGCCCACGATGAGTGATAGCGTTGAGGATCGACGGAACTTAGACTTTGGTCACTTGAGAAAATTAAGGAGAACAAGGACAAGGTGGCTCGTGCATATAATAAGAAGGTGAAGCCAAAGGAGTTCACGTTGGTGATGCGGTATGGGAAAGGCTTGTGCCGTTGGGGACAAAGGACAAGTGCGTATGGTAAATGGTCTCATGCCAGACGTACGGAGCAAGGCGTATGGTAAATGGTCTCCAAATTGGCACGGGCCGTACGAGGTTGACCAGGTCCTAAAGGGCAATGCATACATGCTCGAGCAGTTGGATGGTGTGAAGTTCCCAGTGGCCGTCAATGGCCAGCATCTCAAGAAGTATTTCCCAAGTATGTGGGACGATGGGCAGTGAAATACGGGGGCCGATTTTAAATCGGCCAGTAAAAAAAACAATTCTCTTCCCAAGTATGGAAAAAACAGCCGATGCACGGACATCGACTTGAGAACAAAACAGCCGATGCACAGCCATCGACTTTAGGGGTACAAAGTATCATGATCAGGTATCAAGTTACCGTCTGAATTTGAGGAATGTTTGCTTGAACCTGTCTAATTTGGCAATTGAGTTTGGCTTTATGGGCGTTTGATGGTGAAAGGCCAATACGCTGCTATCGGTTCTTTGCGCGTTGACTTGCTTTGACAATCGGCAAAATTGGTATGAAGGCAAAATCGACATAGAAACGTTTTTCTTCATTGATTTAGGAAGGGGATTTCTTACAAGGAGGAGCCGATTGCTCAAGGAAGAAAGAACAAAAGCCGATTACTACTACTACTAATCCTATACTAGTAGTCCCTAATCTAAGGGCCGTTGCTGCCCTCGTCGTCGTCATCGCTGCCGCCGGTGCTGCTGCTGGCGGGCTCCTCGTCGCTGCTCCCGTAGCCCTCTACGGGAGCCTCTTCCTCTTCGTCTTCGTCGTCGTCGTCATCGTCCGACCCGGCGCGGAAGCGCTTCGCCGGCGGATATTCGTCGGAGGACTCGTCGTCCTCCTCTTTGTCCTCCTCGTCGGAGGAGGTGTAGCCGTCCCACAAGAAGCGGTCGTCCTCGCTCCCCGCTTCCAGCTCCCCGTCGACGAGGAACTGGAAGTCATCTTCTCCCTCGGTCAAGGACTTGTCGTCCTCGGACCAGACGGAGGAATCGTGGGACTCGATGTCCCACTCCTCCGGGGCGCGGCGGTCGTACGCCGCCAGCGGGTCCCACTCCGGCGTGGGCTCGCGGGAGGAAGAAGATTGGGAGGAGAGACCCGATGAGGTGGAGGAGGAGGAGGAAGACATGGCTACAGAGGAAGGGGGTTTTTTGCCGACGGCTAGTACGGAGCGAGAGGATGAAGAGGTGAACTACTCGGTGCGGTTAAATAATGGGGATATAGTGGAGGCTTAATGTTGTCGCGGTTCCCGAGGACATGGTGTCAAAACTGTCAAATCGTGCAGAGAAGTTGAGAAGGCAAGGCATCATGATGAAAGGATACTGCGACGGTTCTGCTCTGCCACGACGTGACCCTACGAAGAAAACGCAGTGGTTTTGAAATTATCATTGCCAAAACCAGGGGGGCATGTGTTATCACCAGATTTTGGCCAAATCAGGAGATGGGCCGCGATGGAGATGGGCTTGGAGGATATTCACGAGGAGTGTCTCTGAATCGGCCTTGTACGAGAGTTTGGGCTAGATGGCCCGTGTATCTGTATATTATGGTAGATTTAGTTAGAATCAAGAGATAGAGTTTAGCTCGTACACGGTTGGGTTTATTCCCAAGTTAGAAAGTCTACGGACTATAAATATGTATCTAGGGTTATTGAGAAAGGAGGACGATCACGTTCACAACAAATCAATCTAGGCGCATCGCCACCCCTTGTTTCGAGGGTTTCTCCCGGGTAAGCAACATGCTGCCTAGATCGCATCTTGCGATCTAGGCAGTATCAGTTTAATCGTCGTTGGTGTTGCTCGTGCTGAAGCCTTTTTGATGGCGAGCAACACCCTTATCTTAGGTGTTTTGGGGCTGATGTTGATGCTTTCACGATTACTTGTTTAGCTACGCTACCCCTCGATACCTAGCTGCCCTTACACCTATTTTAGGTGTAAGGGCGGCATCATGCTTGTTCTTTATCTAGTAGATCTAATCCGTTATAGTTGCTCCTTGTTCTTCAAGGATTGGTTTGATATCCGTATGGTTAGGCCTTATAAACGGGTTGAACGATCCGGTAGTGCGTAAGGTGTGGTTTATTATGCCCTAGAGGGATTGTTCCGGGGATCAACTTCATGTTGGTTTTTAGGCCTCTTTAGGGCTGGTTTTCCATCATCTTACGTGTCTGCTAGGCTCAACTACGCGTAGGATATTCCGGTTATGCGGTGAAAACCCCAAACTATCGTAGATTAGTTTTGCTTGATGTTGATAAAGCATGATCCCCATGTCATTATAAATCTAACGTGAACCATGGGGCAATCGGCTCTTTGAGCCGATCCACAGAACAACTTAAGAGCCGATCGGGGCTCGTATTTAATGTTTACGTGTTTGCCATGCAGGAAACTAGTCGAAGCAATCCATCACCTTCCTGACCAGGTATAGGTCAGGTGGCACACCCTCGTAAGCACCAGGACGTGTGCCAGAAGGCATTGCGGGCCGTCGCCCGAGGGACCAGGGTCCACCGCAATCCTGGGAGCCTCCCGGCTCTACGGTGTTGCCCGTCGCTACTCGCCGGTGGGTTTTTGACAGCAACAATTTTATATGATGATCTATAGATCTAGTGATATCGCTCTTTTATCCCTTTTTTAAGGATCTGAGTAGTCGAGTTTCTGTTCTCTCTTGTTTTACAAAGAAGAACTAGCTTTATGCAAAAGAAACTCTACAGAAAGCCTCGTGTACCCGCTTTGCTAACATGTTCATTAAGTCTTTGCTGAGTCCCCATAGTCAACTTGTTAGATGGAACTTATCTACCTCGGGCGTTTTTTCTGTGAAATCAATGTATCTTGAATTTCTTAATGAGCATACTATTTTAATACATTTGAAAGATGAAAGTCCAAAGATTAAGATGTCATGTGGTTTCTTCATAAGAAAGTCATCTTGACGAAATATAATTTGATTAAACAAAATTCGAAAGGATGCACTAGTTTTTTTTATACAGAGGAGACAATACAACATTTGTTTATATCTTGCCCATTTGCAAAAAAATGATAGGGAGTTTTCTTTTTTTTACTTTTAACATACCACCTCGTCGAATATTACAAATATGTTTGGAAACTAGTTGAATGGGGTAAAATAGGTAAATACCACATTAGAATTGTTGTGCGCGCTTTACTTCGGATGATATGAAATGTCTTAAATGATTTTATCTTTAACAAAAAAAATCCATCATTTTGCAGGTTATTCCTTTGGCTACACATTGGATCCATATGTGATCCTATATATCTCTAGCAAGACCGAGGAACATGAGGCTATAGGTATTGGGTGCAACAGAATGGCTATGGTAGCACGAGATTTCTACAGCCAATGCGGTTGGCGTGCTGATAGAAAACTGACATGTTGATGTAGAGGTGTTTCATATTGCTTTTGTTTTTTAGATGACTCGTCTTTGTTGAGGCCTTATGTAATCTTTGAATTTCTAATAATGATTTGATACTTCAGTGGTACCGATGATGAGCATTTAATAACACAAAGATGTATGCATCAATTGATGTAGAGGCTAGAACGTCCCATTTCAAGAATTTTTTTGCCAATTTCTCAACCCATTTCTGAACAGCCCTGGACCGAATCCCACCAGGTTAAACCTGATATCTCCGTAATGATCTTATAACTTATAATCAACTCAGCGAACACGTAAGTGAACTCCCTTGTTTATGGGGACAATGTTCCAGACTTTCAGTCTCTCACTCCACACTTCAAAACAGAAACCTCAAACTTAGCATGAAAATTAGAGATATTTCAGTTAATGGTAAACTCCCGTCTATATATGAAATGTGATGACTGATAGACACCGAGGTCTAGACGGATTTGATTTGATTTTTCACGTGAATACACAATGTGGCTCATAAATATGAATATGAAACCGTATCAGCACAGTGCAGCCCCCCTCCCCCACCCGACCCCTCCCTGCAGCGCCGCCCCTGCACCCTCCACCACCGTCCGCTCCCTTCCCCTCTCCTCCCTCCCCACCCGATCTTCGCCCCGGGTCATCTCGCGCAAGGTGGCTCCGGGCGGCGACCCAAACCCTAGAAAAGGAAACTGATCTTCCTCTTCCCGGCTGCTGCCGCCGTCGGGGTGGGCGGCCGTGCCCGGCTGCCAAAGGCAGGGCGGTGGTGGCGCGCCCATGGACTTCCCTTTGCACGGAGATGGGGTCTTTCAGGGGTGGCGACAGTGGATGGCGGGTCTAGTGGTGGTGGCCTTCGGCTACATCCCTGGATCATGGCGGGGGACGCGGTGGTGTGGCGGAACTCGACGGGGCGGAAGGGCGGCAGCGGGACCGGGCGGCGGTGGCAAGGTACATGGTCGCGAGGCGGCGACAATGAGGCTCGGCTAGGCTATCCTGGCGGGCCGCAGTCGGCCGTCTCCGCGTCGTGGGCGTGTGTAGCCGCTATCCCGACGGCTGCCGGCCTCCACCGACCGAGTTGGAGGAGGAAGATGGACCGTGGTTCCCAGTCATGGCGGCAGTGTGGGGGGCGTCCGTTCCCGCTTTCATGGTGGTGGTCCTAGGGTTCGTTTTTCGCGAAGATGGAGATATTCCGGATGCCGATCTTTCTTCATCTCGTCGGCGTGATGAGTTCTGGAAGGCTCCGATAGCGAATGGAACAGTCTTTTGCCTGGAGTTCAGAGGTTCGGGTGGTATTCGGTCGCGCGCACCCATGCTTTTATTCCGACCGTTTAGTTTCGGAGGGAGCGGCGTGAAGCTCTGCTATGAGTTGACGTCAAGTTACTTTTGGTCCATGGTGAAGTCAGAAGCAGAGAATATCATGAAGGCGGGATTGGGGGATTAGATAAAGAAGGTCAAAGTCTTCGCGATGTTGAGGAACTTGCTTGGTTTTCTGGGATTCGCAATAGTGGTATGAAAGTGGGGCGACAGTACAGGTGAAGTTCAGAGTCCTATCTTTTAGGGTGAAAGCCCAAGGTCTGGGCTTAACTGGTTGTGCCTGGCAATGACCTTGTTGGAGGCATTGTTTTGAGAGTAGGGACTATCTTCAGGATGAAAACCTAAGATCTTTGATCGGGCGACAACGACGCTGTTGCACTGTTCCCTTCTTGGAGGCGTCGCTTCTGGAGAGTCTGTATTTCAGGTGTTCTCTTGGTGGTGGATGTATTGTTGTTGCTAGACCTAGGATACTGTGGCTGAATTTTTATTTCTTAGTTTTATTTTCTCTTTTTTGACCGTGTGCATCCGTACTGCCATTAGGGTGTTGCGTTGTTGCGGAGGCTAGATATAATTAGTATCTTTTGATACTAATATATTCCCTTTATAAAAAAAACACCAGTGCAACTCAGCCATGTTCGTACCTAGCTTAGTAGCTACAACCATGACCATCAACACCAACAATGACCGCGAATGAATGACAACCTAAACGAAGAGCAAGCATATACACCATCAAGATACCAAGAGTAAAAGAATCGATGAAGCCAACGGCTTCAGAAATCAGAATGTTGCTTGACCATCCATAAACCTCTCGCTGACTGAAACTCTCTTCAAGAACTTTGCTAATCATTGATCAAGGCCGTAGTCGATGCTCAGCTCGCACATCGGCGGGATGGTTTCCATGGCGAACACCATCAGGTGGGGGCAGGACTCATTTTCATCGCCACGGATCACGAACTCGACGAATGCATTCGGCGCGCCACTGTGACAGATGTAGGTGGCGAAGTTCCTCCTCAAAGACACGTCGAGCAGATACTCCGGTGCCGGGCATTGCGGGAACCGGGAAGGTCCCTCATCCGTAAGGGCAGCGGAGGCGTCGCCCCACTCCCTCCATCTTGCTGGAAACTTCCTCGGATCCAGGATGCCGCCCCAGTACGTCGACGAGCCGGTGGCATTGCCAGCGGTGTCCATGGCGACTCCGGTGAACTCGCAGATGAAGGCGCCCGGCTGGATGAGGTCCAGCGTCCTGACACCCCACTCCGTCTCGCTGGACCTGAAGACCTCCAGCCGGTGCGTCATCCCTCGCTGCGTCACCCGGTTGGGGCAGCTCAAGGGACACCCGCACAGGACGCCGCACTCATACACCACCGGCAGCCCCCTGACGAGCGTGCCGTCGGCGTTGTACGCCGGGCCGCCTCCGCCGTTCCTCTTCACGCAGGCGCAGCTGCAAGATGATGACCCGCCGCCGCACGCCGTCTTTGAATAAATGCAGCATCTGCGGCGCCTCGCCAGCTTGGGCGGCACCATTGACGGCGGGAATTCAGGACGGGCAATGTACTCAAATTCAGTGGGAGAGGTGTTTTGATCCACCGTGTTGCAGACGGGGATACGGACCGCCTCCTTGCCCTTGGCCAGGTCGAGCGTGATGTATCCCGGCGGGCGGGTGTTGGCGTCGAGCATGCTGGCGAGCTTCCTGGACGCGTGCCAGATCTTGCTGCCGAGCTCTTCCTGGCCGGGGATGCGCACGAGGTTGAACTTGCAGACCTCCCGGCCGGACTTGCCGGGGCCGTAGGCGGTGGACTCGACCTTGTAGAGCCCGTCGTAGACGTAGAGCTTGGCGCTGGGGCTGGCGTCGCAGTCGTGGCAGCGGATGACGCGCACCTCGACGCCGTACTTGCAGCTGTAGGCCAGCGCGAGGTTGCCGCGCTCGAACGCCTGGTCCGCGTGGTGCTCCCCGCCGTTGCGCGGGCGGCCGCCGCTCCCCGTGTACACGAGCACGTCGCCGCCGTCGCTGTCGTCGAGGTAGCCCCCGGAGGAGACGATGCTGGTGGCGACGGGGTGGCCCTCGCTGACGAGGCTGGCGGGCACGTAGCCGATGCCGGCCTGCGTGTGGTTGTGCAGGCCGACCACGATGAGCTCGGCGCGGTAGTTGAAGACGTCGCCCACGAAGACGCCCGGGACCGGGCCCACGATGCGCTTGTCGCGGTAGAGGCAGAGGTTTCGGGAGAGCATCGTGCTCAGGGCGGCCATGTCGGGACGGGTGCTGCCGCGGCGGGTGTAGTGCCCGCGGAGCGCCTCGAAGGTCAGCCGCGCGCGCCGGGACACGTTGCGGACCAGGAGGAGGTCTGCCGCCGTGGTGACGGTCGCCCGCACCATCTCCGCGCCCGGCGTGCCGCGCGGGCGCTTCTTGCTCCTGGCGCCGGAGGAAGAGGAAGAGGCCTGGGTCGGGTTGGCGCTGGTGGTTGAGCGCGTCGGGTAGGCGCGTGGCGGAGGCGGTGGCGGGGGTGGAGATGGAGGCGGCGACGAAGGCACGGGAGGCGGCGGAGGTGGTGGAGGCGGAGGCGGTGGGGGCGTGGTGCAGAGCCGAGCGGAGATGTCGTCGAGGCGCTGTTGGGTGAGGCGGAGGCGGTGCGCGAACTCGGTGTGGTCGTCGGGCGAGGGCTCGAGCTCGCGCCGTAGCAAGGCGCAAATCTCGGCGGTGAGCGGCGTCGTGCCGGCCGGGGAAGCGGCGTCAGGGTCGCGGTCGGGCTCCCGGCGGAGGTCCGGGATGAGCGGTGGCGCGTCGGGGTCGGGCTTGGGGACGAGGAGGGGGCGAGCGGACGACGCCATTGCCGATCGATCGGCGGCGACTCTGGATGGGGTTTTGAACGCCGCCGGGGCTTTCTCTCTGCGCCGCAGCTGCTTTCTCACTCAGTCTGGCATGTGCCAACCAGACTGCAGCCATTGCTAACCAACCACCGGTGACTTGTTTCTTTTTCGAGTTTCCTCTTCTGGGCGGTTAGGCCTTTGCAGATTCCTTAATTTGCGTTACCATTTCGGTGTGTGTGGATGGGTGGGTGGTACACGAGCTGGATCGCTGGTGGTATCTATCCGTTGCACGCGCCTAGCTCACGCATTCATCGTGTCGACATCCATCGTGCTACGATCGAGCTACCATCTTTAATCATGTCAAAGTTCAACGAATCTCATTTTTTAAAAATCACATCTTTTAAAAAGATCAACCGATCAGCCATTCAGGTTTGAAATTTGAAGTTTTACGCATCAGTTTTGCTCATCTCTAGTAGATCCTGTAAAAATTGGATCCTTAAAACATCTATAAAGAACACCATAAATATCTTTCACCGTCTAAGGGCATGTGCAATGGTTGATAAGACCGTCTTATCTTAATTGTGCCATGTAATCTAGATATGACAGCAAAACATGATGTACGATGGGTTATTTTTTAGTCTTATCTTTAGTAACTAGACATCCGAAATATATGGTGAGACAGATTGTGCTAAGAGATCATCTCTTAGCTAAGAGAAAACAAAGTCTTTTTTTAACTTTCTCTTTCCTCCACATCAACATTTATCCTACGTGGCATTGCTAAGATATCACCATTGTACATGCCCTAAAGTAGGCTATGCTAAAATAGATCCCGTAAAACCAGGCGTAAACCAAAAGAGAGATACTCCTTCCATTCTGATTAAATGGAGGTGAGTAGGTGTCTATTGAGCGCTAGCATCTTTGACCAATGCAGTTCCGATAACGTCGATTAAATAAGAATCGATGTAGTACTTTTCTCTCCTTTTTTCCTCTCTTCTTCACGAGCCCTTTCCCTACCTCCAGCTGCCAACCCACCCATGCCTGCTCGTCGGCCGACCCACCCCCACCCCACCCGCGGCCCGGCGAGCTCTACCCTTTCCCGCTTATGTTGTTGCCCCTGCTCCCTGCCGCCGACCTGCGGGCAGTCGTCGTGCTGCCCTTCTCCACAGCTTGGTTGAGGTCAAGGCAGGCCCGTGATACGTCTCCGACGTATCGATAATTTCTTATGTTCTATGCCATATTATTGATGATACCTACATGTTTTATGCACACTTTATGTCATATTCGTGCATTTTATGGAACTAACCTATTAACAAGATGCCGAAGTGCCAGTTCCTGTTTTCTGCTGTTTTTGGTTTCAGAAATCCTAGTAACGAAATATTCTCGGAATTGGACGAAACGAAGACCCAGGGGCCTATTTTGCCACGAACCTTCCGGAAGACCGAAGAGCATACGAAGTGGGGCCACGAGGTGGCGACACCACATGGCGGCGCGGCCAGGGGGGCCCGCGCCGCCCTATGGTGTGGGCCCTCGTCGGGCCCCCGACTCTGCCCTTCCGCCTACTTAAAGCCTCCGTCGCGAAACCCCGAGGCGAAAAAACCACGATACGGAAAACCTTACCGAGACGCCGCCGCCGCCGATCCCATCTCGGGGGATTCACGGAGATCTCCTCCGGCACCCTGCCGGAGAGGGGATTCATCTCCCGGAGGACTCTACACCGCCATGGTCGCCTCCGGAGTGATGAGTGAGTAGTTCACCCCTGGACTATGGGTCCATAGCAGTAGCTAGATGGTTGTCTTCTCCTCATTGTGCTTCATTGTTGGATCTTGTGAGCTGCCTAACATGATCAAGATCATCTATCTGTAATACTCTATGTTGTGTTTGTCGGGATCCGATGGATAGAGAATACCATGTCATGTTAATTATCAAGTTATTACATATGTGTTGTTTATGATCTTGCATGCTCTCCGTTACTACTAGAGGCTCTGGCCAAGTTTTTTCTTTTAACTCCAAGAGGGAGTATTTATGCTTGATAGTGGGTTCATGCTCGCATTGACACCGGGACGAGTGACAGAAAGTTCTAAGGTTGTGTTGTGCTTGTTGCCACTAGGGATAAAACATTGGCGCTATGTCCGAGGATGTAGTTGTTGATTACATTACGCACCATACTTAATGCAATTGTCCGTTGCTTTGCAACTTAATACTCGGAAGGGGTTCGGACGATAACTCTGAAGGTGGACTTTTTAGGCATAGATGCGGTTGGATGGCGGTCTATGTACTTTGTCGTAATGCCCAATTAAATCTCACTATACTTATCATGCCATGTATGTGCATTGTTATGCCCTCTCTATTTGTCAATTGCCCGACTGTAATTTTTTCACCCAACATGCTTTTATCTTATCGGAGAGACACCTCTAGTGAACTGTGGACCCCGGTCCATTCTTTTAATACTGAAATACAAATCTGCTGCAATACTTGTTTTACTGTTTTCTCTGCAAACAATCATCTTCCACACAATACGGTTAATCCTTTGTTACAGCAAGCCGGTGAGATTGACAACCTCATCTGTTTCGTTGGGTCAAAGTACTTTGGTTGTGTTGTGCAGGTTCCACGTTGGCGCCGGAATCTCTGGTGTTGCGCCGCACTACATCCCGCCGCCATCAACCTTCAACGTGCTTCTTGACTCCTACTGGTTCGATTAAACCTTGGTTTCTTACTGAGGGAAACTTGCTGCTGTGCGCATCACACCTTCCTCTTGGGGTTCCCAACGGACGTGTCAACTACACGCATCAAGCAAATTTCTGGCGCCGTTGCCGGGGAGATCAAGACACGCCGCAAGGGGAGTCTCCACTTCTCAATCTCTTTACTTTGTTTTTGTCTTGCTTTATTTTATTTACTACTTTGTTTGCTGCACTTATATCAAAACACAAAAAAATTAGTTGCTAGTTTTACTTTATTTACTGTCTTGTTTGCCATATCAAAAACACAAAAAATTAGTTTACTTGCATTTACTTTATCTAGTTTGTTTTATTTACTACTGCTAAAATGGCCACCCCTGAAAATACTAAGTTGTGTGACTTCACTAGCACAAATAATAATGATTTCTTATGCACACCTATTGCTCCACCTGCTACTACAGCAGAATTCTTTGAAATTAAACCTGCTTTACTTAATCTTGTTATGCGAGAGCAATTTTACAGTGTTAGTTCGATGATGCTGCTGCCCATCTCAATAATTTTGTTGAACTATGTGAAATGCAAAAGTATAAAGATGTAGATGGTGACATTATAAAATTAAAATTGTTCCCTTTCTCATTAAGAGGAAGAGCTAAAGATTGGTTGCTATCTCTCGCCTAAGAATAGTATTGATTCCTGGACTAAATGCAAGGATGCTTTTATTGGTAGATATTATCCCCCTGCTAAAATTATATCTTTGAGGAGTAGCATAATGAATTTTAAACAATTGGATAATGAACATGTTGCTCAAGCTTGGGAAAGAATGAAATCTCTGGTTAAAAATTGCCCAACCCATGGACTGACTACTTGGATGATCATCCAAACCTTCTATGCAGGACTAAATTTTTCTTCACGGAATTTATTGGATTCAGCTGCTGGAGGTACCTTTATGTCCATCACTCTTGGTGATGCAACAAAGCTTCTTGATAATATGATGGTTAATTACTCTGAATGGCACACGGAAAGAGCTCCACAAGGTAAGAAGGTAAATTCTGTTGAAGAATCCTCTTCCTTGAATGATAAGGTTGATGCTATTATGTCTATGCTTGCGAATGATAGGACCAATGTTGATCCTAATAATGTTCCATTAGCTTCATTGGTTGCCCAAGAAGAACATGTTGATGTAAACTTCATTAAAAATAATAATTTCAACAACAATGCTTATCGGAACAATTCTAGTAATAACTATAGGCCATATCCTTATAATAATGGTAACGGTTATGCTAATTCTTATGGGAATTCTTATAACAATAATATGAATACACCCCCTGGACTTGAGGCCATGCTTAAAGAATTTATTAGTACACAAACTGTTTTTAAAAAATCTGTTGAGGAAAAGCTCAATAAAATTGATATTCTTGTTTCTAGAGTTGATAGTCTTGCCTCTGATGTTGATCTTTTGAAATCGAAAGTTATGCCTAATAGGGATATTGAAAATAAAATTGTTACTACAGCAAATGCCATCCAAGTTAGAATTAATGAGAATATAAGATTAATGGCTGAACTGCGTGCTAGGTGGGATAGAGAAGAAAATGAAAAACTAGCTAAAAAGGAAAATGTAGCTAAAGTTTGGACTATTACCACCACTAGCAATGCTAATGATTCACATGTTTCTGCACCTCCTACTATCAATGGTAAAATAATTGGTGTTGGCAATGCTTCTACTTCTAGTGCAAAGAGCGCAAAATTACTCGAAATCTGCTAAAACTGCTGAAATCGCTTGTGATAAAACTGCTGAAATTTTTTCCAACCTTGGGGATGATAATCCCATTGCTTTAGATTGTAATGATTTAGATTTTGATGATTGCCACATCTCTGAAGTTATAAAGTTCTTGCAAAAACTTGCTAAAAGTCCCAATGCTAGCGCTATAAACTTGGCTTTCACAAAACATATTACAAATGCTCTCATAAAAGCTAGAGAAGAGAAACTAAAACTTGAAACTTCTATTCCTAGAAAGCTAGAGGATGGTTGGGAGCCCATCATTAAAATGAGAGTCAAAGATTTTGATTGTAATGCTTTATGTGATCTTGGTGCAAGTATTTACTGTTATGCCTAAAAAGTCTATGATATGCTTGACTTGCCACCATTGAAAAATTATTATTTGGATGTTAATCTCGCTGATAATGCTAAAAAGAAACCTTTGGGGAAAGTTGATAATGTTCATATTATGGTTAACAATAACCTTGTCCCCGTTGATTTTGTTGTCTTGGATATTGAATGCAATGCATCTTGCCCCATTATATTGGGAAGACCTTTTCTTCGAACCGTTGGTGCCACTATTGATATGAAGGAAGGTAATATTAAATATCAATTTCCTCTCAAGAAAGGTATGGAACACTTCCCTAGAAAGAGAATGAAGTTACCTTATGATTATATTATTAGAACAAATTATGATGTTGATGCTTCATCCTTCGATGTTACTTGAGATACACTTTCTGCGCCTAGCTGAAAGGCGTTAAAGAAAAGCGCTTATGGGAGACAACCCATGTTTTTACTACAGTATTTTTGTTTTATATTTGAGTCTTGGAAGTTGTTTACTACTGTAGTAACCTCTCCTTATCTTAGTTTTGAGTTTTGTTGTGCCAAGTAAAGTCTTTGATAGTAAAGTAAGTACTAGATTTGGATTACTGCGCAGTTCCAGATTTCTTTGCTGTCACGAATCTGGGTCTACCTCCCTGTAGGAAGCTCAGAAAATTAAGCCAATTTACGTGCATGATCCTCAGATATGTACGCAACTTTCATTCAATTTGAGCATTTTCATTTGAGCAAGTCTGGTGGCCTAATAAAATCCATCTTTACGGACTGTTCTGTTTTGACAGATTCTGCCTTTTATTTTGCATTGCCTCTTTTGCTATGTTGGATGAATTTCTTTGATCCATTAATGTCCAGTAGCTTTATGCAATATCCAGAAGTGTTAAGAATGATTGTGTCACCTCTGAACATGTGAATTTTTATTATGCACTAACCCTCTAATGAGTTGTTTCGAGTTTGGTGTGGAGGAAGTTTTCAAGGATCAAGAGAGGAGTATGATGCAATATGATCAAGGAGAGTGAAAGCTCTAAGCTTGGGGATGCCCCGGTGGTTCACCCCTGCATATTCTAAGAAGACTCAAGCGTCTAAGCTTGGGGATGCCCAAGGCATCCCCTTCTTCATCGACAACATTATCAGGTTCCTCCCCTGAAACTATATTTTTATTCCGTCACATCTTATGTACTTTGCTTGGAGCGTCGGTTTGTTTTTGTTTTTTGTTTTATTTGAATAAAATGGATCCTAGCATTCACTTTGTGGGAGAGAGACACGCTCCGCTGTAGCATATGGACAAATATGTCCTTAGGCTCTACTCATAGTATTCATGGCGAAGTTTCTTCTTCGTTAAATTGTTATATGGTTGGAATTGGAAAATGCTACATGTAGTAATTCTAAAATGTCTTGGATAATTTGATACTTGGCAATTGTTGTGCTCATGTTTAAGCTCCTGCATCATATACTTTGCACCCATTAATGAAGAAATACTTAGAGCTTGCTAATTTGGTTTGCATATTTGGTTTCTCTAGAGTCTAGATAATATCTAGTATTGAGTTTTGAACAACAAGGAAGACGGTATGGAGTCTTATAATGTTTACAATATGTCTTTTATGTGAGTTTTGCTGTACCGTTCATCCTTGTGTTTGTTTCAAATAACCTTGCTAGCCTAAACCTTGTATCGAGAGGGAATACTTCTCATGCATCCAAAATACTTGAGCCAACCACTATGCCATTTGTGTCCACCATACCTACCTACTACATGGTATTTGTCCGCCATTCCAAAGTAAATTGCTTGAGTGCTACCTTTAAAATTCCATCATTCACCTTTGCAATATATAGCTCATGGGACAAATAGCTTAAAAACTATTGTGGTATTGAATATGTACTTATGCACTTTATCTCTTATTAAGTTGCTTGTTGTGCGATAACCATGCTTCAGGGACGCCATCAACTATTCTTTGTTGAATATCATGTGAGTTGCTATGCATGTCCGTCTTGTCACGAAGTAAGAGAGATCTACCACCTTTATGGTTGGAGCATGCATATTGTTAGAGAAGAACTTTGGGCCGCTAACTAAAGCCATGATTCATGGTGGAAGTTTCGGTCTTGGACATATATCCTCAATCTCATATGAGAATAATAATTGTTGCCACATGCTTATGCATTAAAGAGGAGTCCATTATCTGTTGTCCATGTTGTCCCGGTATGGATGTCTAAGTTGAGAATAATCAAAAGCGAGAAATCCAAAATGCGAGCTTTCTCCTTAGACCTTTGTACGGGCGGCATGGAGGTACCCCATTGTGACACTTGGTTAAAACATGTGCATTGCAAAGATCCGGTAGTCCAAGTTAATTAGGACAAGGTGCGGGCACTATTAGTATACTATGCATGAGGCTTGCAACTTGTAAGATATAATGTACATAACTCATATGCTTTGTTACTACCGTTGACAAAATTGTTTCATGTTTTCAAAATAAAAGCTCTAGCACAAATATAGCAATCGATGCTTTCCTCTTTGAAGGACCATTCTTTTTACTTTTATGTTGAGTCAGTTCACCTATCTCTCTCCACCTCAAGAAGCAAACACTTGTGTGAACTCGTGCATTGATTCCTACATACTTGCATATTGTACTTGTTATATTACTCTATGTTGACAATTATCCATGAGATATACATGTTACAAGTTGAAAGCAACCGCTGAAACTTAATCTTCCTTTGTGTTGCTTCAATACCTTTACTTTGATTTATTGCTTTATGAGTTAACTCTTATGCAAGACTTATTAATACTTGTCTCGAAGTACTATTCATGAAAAGTCTTTGCTTTATGATTCACTTGTTTACTCATGTCATTACCATTGTTTTGATCGGTGCATCCACTACATATGTTTACAAATAGTATGATCAAGGTTATGATGGCATATCACTTCAGAAATTATCTTTGTTATCGTTTTACCTGCTCGGGACGAGCAGAACTAAGCTTGGGGATGCTTGATACGTCTCCGACGTATCGATAATTTCTTATGTTCTATGCCATATTATTGATGATACCTACATGTTTTATGCACACTTTATGTCATATTCGTGCATTTTCTGGAACTAACCTATTAACAAGATGCCGAAGTGCCAGTTCCTGTTTTCTGCTGTTTTTGGTTTCAGAAATCCTAGTAACGAAATATTCTCGGAATTGGACAAAACGAAGACCCAGGGGCCTATTTTGCCACGAACCTTCCAGAAGACCGAAGAGCATACGAAGTGGGGCCACGAGGTGGCGACACCACATGGCGGCGCGGCCAAGGGGGGGCCCGCGCCGCCCTATGGTGTGGGCCCCTCGTCAGGCCCCCGACTCTGCCCGTCCGCCTACTTAAAGCCTCCGTCGCGAAACCCCTGAGGCGAAAAAACCACGATACGGAAAACCTTGCTGAGACGCCGCCGCCGCCGATCCCATCTCGGGGGATTACGGAGATCTCCTCCGGCACCCTGCCGGAGAGGGGATTCATCTCCCGGAGGACTCTACACCGCCATGGTCGCCTCCGGAGTGATGAGTGAGTAGTTCACCCCTGGACTATGGGTCCATAGCAGTAGCTAGATGGTTATCTTCTCCTCATTGTTCTTCATTGTTGGATCTTGTGAGCTGCCTAACATGATCAAGATCATCTATCTGTAATACTCTATGTTGTGTTTGTCGGGATCCGATGGATAGAGAATACCATGTCATGTTAATTATCAAGTTATTACATATGTGTTGTTTATGATCTTGCATGCTCTCCGTTAATAGTAGAGGCTCTGGCCAAGTTTTTGCTTTTAACTCCAAGAGGGAGTATTTATGCTCGATAGTGGGTTCATGCCCGCATTGACACCGGGACGGTGACGAGAAAGTTCTAAGGTTGTGTTGTGCTGTTGCCACTAGGGATAAAACATTGGCGCTATGTCCGAGGATGTAGTTGTTGATTACATTACGCACCATACTTAATGCAATTGTCTGTTGCTTAGCAACTTAATACTGGAAGGGGTTCGGACGATAGTCCGAAGGTGGACTTTTTAGGCATAGATGCAGTTGGATGGCGGTCTATGTACTTTGTCGTAATGCCCAATTAAATCTCACTATACTTATCATGCCATGTATGTGCATTGTTATGCCCTCTCTATTTGTCAATTGCCCGACTGTAATTTGTTCACCCAACATGCTTTTATCTTATGGGAGAGACACCTCTAGTGAAGCTGTGGACCCCGGTCCATTCTTTAATACTGAAATACAAGTCTGCTGCAATACTTGTTTTACTGTTTTCTCTGCAAACAATCATCTTCCACACAATACGGTTAATCCTTTGTTACAGCAAGCCGGTGAGATTGACAACCTCACTGTTTCGTTGGGGCAAAGTACTTTGGTTGTGTTGTGCAGGTTCCACGTTGGCGCCGGAATCTCTGGTGTTGCGCCGCACTACATCCCGCCGCCATCAACCTTCAACGTGCTTCTTGACTCCTACTGGTTCGATTAAACCTTGGTTTCTTACTGAGGGAAACTTGCCGCTGTGCGCATCACACCTTCCTCTTGGGGTTCCCAACGGAAGTGTCAACTACACGCATCAGCCCGCTCCACCCGAATCTAACCTGATTCGTACTTGCGGCGGTCGATTCCGGCGAGCACCGTCTGATTTTGGTATCTCACGGTAGATTACTATTTATTCCCGACCAGATTAAGTTGAGGTTTGCTAGAATTTGGCCCAACTCCGGCAAGCCTAACAACAGAAGGTGTTGGCGCGAAGGGAAATTTCCTAAATGCTAGTGTTGACCGATATATAGGGCTCTGTCAATTTGCTCAGTTTTTCCTTTGAAACTTCAGATACAAGGGATCGTGTGTCCACGCTACCCTGTAAACATATTTGAAGGATCTGATCGAGGCTATTTTTTAAACTTAAACTGTAGAATTTGATTATTTTGAGGATTTGGGCACTTTTACGTGATGTGGTAGAGATGTTTGTAGGACGTGAAACGTCACTGTCTCCGCTGCTCCTAGTCTTACGATGGTTAGCTAATCTGGAAACGCGAAACGCATGCTGAGAACAGACAACGAGTGAGCCGGCACGTTATCACGAAGTGCAAGCAAAATTACCAAAATAACACAGAAAACGAAGAAGGGTTTTTCTTTCTTAAAAAAAAAATGGAACGGCCAAAATCAGCATCTTCGTTTCCAAACGAAGATAAGATTCGCTCTGCGTGAGTGCTCGGTGAATATCGTCACTGCCACATGTCGGTGGGTAACGGCTAAAAACGTCAACAAATGAAATGGGAGCAACCGAAAATAGCAGCAGCAAAACAAGAACGTAGGCATTGACCAGGGCAGATCTACCATCCCTGGGTCTTAGGCAGCCGTCCAGGTTTATCGTGGTACGATGCCTTCTAACTTTGTATAATGATTTTCTTCAGAAAACAAAAGCGTTTTAGAGCATCTCCACCGGCAGCTCCCAAATAGGCACCGGCACCTCCATTTGGGTACGCCGGCACATCATCCTCTATTTTGAGGGAGCTGTTACCACACCGGCGCCCCCAAACAGGCGGCCCCGATAGAGAAATGAATAATATTTTCGGGCAAATCCAAGTAAAACATTATGCTAAAGTTTCATTTTTTACACAAACTACATATTATACTAAAGTTTCATTTTAATGTCATTCAGGATCGAGGAATGAAAATATTTTCGGGCAAATCCGAGTAAAACATTATTAACTCCTCAACCCCGGATGGCATTTGAAACCTGCTTCACCTCTAGCCTACTAGCTACTGGCCACTTGGCTCTATGGAGGTGGACGATCGCCCGCTGCTCTTTCCGGTGGTCTCTACCCTGATCTCTCCGCTGCTCCTCCGTCGATGATCCCATGCTCTCTCCGCCACGAACGTCAAGTAGGCGGTTCTATCCGCGGCCACCGCCTCCTGACGAAGTTGCCGCTCCAGGTCCTCCCGCCGCTGACGGTGATCCAACTCCTGCCTCTGTAGGCGGAGCTGCAGCTCCGCCAAACGCCGACGCTCGCAGACTTCCTCTTGAATCTGCGTCTCCTCCCGCTGAAACCGCCGCAGCGCAAGCTCCTCCCACCCCCTCTGCCGTCGCGCCTCCCACCGGCGCTGGCTCAGCGCCTTCCGCCGCCGCCGTGCCTCCAGGAACTCCAGCCGCTCCGCCTCCTCGAGCGCCACCCGGTTCTCCTCCTCATGGCGCCGCCGCTCCGCCTCCTGGCGCTGCCGCTCCGCCTCCCGCCGCGCCTCCCGGCGCTCCCTCCGCTCCCGCCGCTCCGCCTCCTGGCGCTGCCGCTCGCCCGTGTCGTAGGCATCTAAGGTTGCTGCTAGCGCCGCCTCCTCCACGTCTCGTACTCTACGAGCTGCGGGTCCGCCTCCACGACTTCTACGGCCCCCTCTAGCGCTGCCTCGTCCCACGAATCGAACATTGTGCTATTTTTCTAGGGTTTTTGCACTATGGGGTAGGGGAGGAGGGATAATATAGACCGCCGGCGAGGCGGGAAACCTCCCGCGCGGTGTCGCGATGGGACAATTTCCCGCGCGGTGTCGCGGCGGGACAATTTCCCGCGCGGTGTCGTGGCGGGAGCGTCGTGGCGGTAAAATATCCCGCGCGGCGCCCTGGCGTCACTGACAGGCGGCTCCCACGCCCAAAATTTTCAGCATCGCGAGGCGCCGGCGCGCCCGATTCGCGCCCTTGGCGAAGGGACCGGCACGGGGTTGCCGATGCTTCTATTGGGCTCGAAAAATTGCCGGCGCCGTTTGGGGCGCGCTGGTGCGAGCCCATTTTCGCTCCCGACCCCCAAATTGCTATCGGGGCCGCTATCGGGGGCGCCGGTGGAGATGCTCTTAGACATGTTTCTCCAGATTTCCGGAAGCTTCCAGGTCCACATATCGCTCCT
This sequence comes from Lolium rigidum, assembly GCF_022539505.1. Classification (NCBI taxonomy): domain Eukaryota; kingdom Viridiplantae; phylum Streptophyta; class Magnoliopsida; order Poales; family Poaceae; genus Lolium; species Lolium rigidum. The sequence goes on along the minus strand of NC_061514.1, from coordinate 330,575,523 downwards.
AAGGGGTAAAAAAATCTCAAAAAAACTCCCTGAAAAAACCCACACAGGGAAGTCAAATTCCCTCAGAATAAACAAGCTTGCTGGTTAATTAGTTAGAACGTACATGTGGAACAATCTAGGGTTTTTCTAGGGTAAGGCCACTCCGACGGTCATCTTCGCCGCCATAGGATTCATGTTAGATGTATATATCTGTCTATTGTAGTTTCCTCATATGTTAGGGGGCTTTCTGCATATGTGCACCTGTACATGTACTATATATTGTGGCCTTTGGCCCCCTGGTAATACAACAAGCATATTGCCTTAACATGGTATCAGAGCCCCAGGTCTCGAGTTCAAATCCTGGCTTTCACATGGTTTTCGCAATTAAGCCTAAAAATTGCTGTTGCCCCCCTCTTACATGGTTTTCGCAATTAAGCCTAAAAATTGTTGTTGCCCCCCTCTTTAGCCACCGCTGTTTCGGTGTGCTCTTCTTCTTTCACGTGTTGACTTTCTCTTCTCCCGTCACACGCGAGTGGGGGTGTTGTGAAGTGTACAAGTAGATTGCCTAGCCCTTTCCATCAGTTCGGACTTTTGGTTCAAGTGGCTAGTCCATGAAGCTTAACATGGTATCAGAGCAAAAATTGGTCCTCCTCCTCCTCTAGTCCGTACGGCCGATCTTCAAGCTTGTTCCGGCTGTCTGTTGCGTGGGCGTCCTCGTTCCCGGCCAGATCGGCCCGCTCCCGCTCTGTTCCCCGTCGCGTCGGCGCCTGCTCGTCCGGTCGCTCGCCCGTGCCGTGCCCGCCCGAGCTGGCTCGCCTTCGCTCCATCGCGTGCATGCCCGCCTCGCCCAAATCCCACCGGCGCCCTTGCCCCGCTCGCTCCAGGCCAAATCTCACCAGCTAGCTCCACTTGATCCACAGCAATTCAGCTAGCTCCACTTGATCCGCAGCAATTCCCCAACGAGCTCCTCCTCCTGCTGTGGCCGATCTCCACTTGATCGGCGCCAGGATCCGTCGCCCGCCCGCTCGGGTTTCTCGTCTAGTTGGTTGACTTCGATCTGAAAAAAAAGCAAAAAAAAAAAAGAAAAGAAAAAAAAAGAGAAAAAAATACTGTCGTCCGATGTCTTCTTCCGCTAATCCCGGCTTATCTTTGGGCCTCCCTTCGGTACTTGGTATTTGTCCGCTGCCTACGTGTGTGACGGATAGCCATTCTTCGTCGCCGTTTGCGGCATCTTCACGCGGCTCTGCCCGCGCTTCACCGACTCCGTCTACGTCGGCTCGCCGCTCTACATCGACTTTCGCGGCCTCTTCACGTGGTTATGACCGCGCTTTGCCGACTTCATCTATGTCGGCCCGTCGCTCTACATCGACTTTTGCGGCCTCTTCCCGCGGTTATGGCCGCGCTTCGTCGACTCCGTCTGGGTCGGCCTGCCGCTCTACATCGACTTTCGCGGCCTCTTCACGTGGTTATGACCGCGCTTTGCCGACTCTGTCTTCATCGGCATGTTGCTCTCCGTCGCCCCCTTTGGTGGCCTCTGTGCGTGTGGGTGCTAGCTCCTCGTCGGCACCTGATTGTACGTCGACCTCTCCAGTCGCGTCCCTCTCTGCGCATGAGATAGCGCGGCTTCACTGCTCGCTTGATGCTTGGGATTCCGGTTTACGTCGGCAGCCTCGCGGTCCGAGTCTCCGCCCTCGTCCTCATTGCACCTACTGTGTCAAGGTTGGCCACACTTCCTCCACCTGCTGGACGCGGGATCCCAGTTTACGTCATCAGTTCCAGGATCGTCAGCAGGCTGGATCTTCAGGATCTTCTGCAGTTGCACTCTCTGATCAGGACATTCTCAGGGGTCTTCGTGGTCTGCTCGCTACTCCAGACTCTTCCTCGTCGGGCGCTCGCTGGTTCCGTGGCTCGGCTCTTCGGCCACTGCGTGACCACCACTTTCTACACGGTCGAGTACGTCCCCGTGGTATCCGGATTCACGGAGCTTCTTTTCATATGACCTCTGAGTCTTCTATTCTGTCTGCTCTTCGGTCTCTTATTTCTCCTGTCCGTGTTGTCACGGCTGATGGTACCTCTATTCCTGTTTCTGGTACAGGCACCCTTTCTACTCCCTCTTTCTCTGTCCCTGATGTTTCTCATGTTCCTCGCCTTCAGATGAACCTTTTCTCTGCTAGCCAGCTCACCGATTCTGGTTGTCGCGTCATTCTTGACGCTGAGTCTTGTGCGGTTCAGGATCGTCGCACACAGGCCCTGGTTGGAGCTGGTCCTCGTAGCCGTCAGTCTCCGGGGCTTTGGGAGTTAGGCGGCTTCGTGTTCCTTCCGCTGCCACTTCATCTGCCGGTTCTCCTCCGGTTGTTGCCTCTGTCACCGGCTCTTTTCAGCGAGTGGCATCATCATCTTGGTCACCTTTGTGACTCTCGCTCTGTCGTCTTTGGTTCATCGTGGCCTTCGGGGTCCGTCTGCGGAGATGGATCGTTACGCTTGTCAGGGTTGTAGGTTAGGCAAACAGATTCAGCTTCCCTATCCTACTAGTATGTCTGTCTCTCAGCGACCGTTCGATTTAGTCCATTCAGATGTTTGGGGTCCGGCTCCCTTCACTTCGAAAGGGGGCCATCGATACTATATCTTATTCATTGATGATTTTTCACGGTACACCTGGGTGTTTTTCATGCGCTCTCGCGGTGAGGTGCTCTCTATTTATCAGCGTTTTGCGGCCATGGTCCGCACTCGGTATTCCTCACCCATTCGCGTGTTCCGTGCTGATTCTGCCTGGTGAGTATATCTCTCAGCACCTTCGTGGTGTCCTTGCCGAGGAGGGCACCCTCGCTCAGTTTTCTTGTCCCTGCGCGCATGCTCAAAATGGCGTCGCCGAGCGTAAGCATCGTCATCTTCTTGAGACCACCCGTGCTATGATGATTGCCTCTTCTCTTCCGCCACATTTCTGGGCTGAGGCCGTCGCTACGTCGGCCCACCTCATTAACATTCAGCCTTCCGCTGCTCTACGAGGTGGCATTCCTCTCGAGCGTCTCTCTGGTGTTTCTCCGGACTACTCGACTCTCCGTTCATTTGGTTGTGTCTGCTATGTCCTTCATGCCTCCTCGCGAACGCACCAAGCCGACCGCTCAGTCTGTTGAGTGTGTTTTTCTCGGATACAGTGATGAGCATAAGGGCTATCGCTGTTGGGACCCCGTTGGTCGTCGGATGCGCATCTCTCGTGACGTCACATTTGATGAGACACGTCCCTTCTATCCTCGCCCCACCTCGGGTACTTACCCGGTGGATGATATCTCTTTTCTTCTTTTTCCGGATGCACCCCCTGCTGTCCCTCCTCCCCTCCCTCCTACTTCTGATGCGCCCCCTTCGGCGCCATCCTCTCGTTCGTCTAGTCCACCTAGTACTCCTCGTTCTCCGGCTTCGGCTCCTTCCGATGCTGTCCCTTCTTCCTCTTCTTCTGATGACTTGTCTTATGCAGATGATCTTTCCCCTTCCCGGCCTGTTCGTCAGCGTCGTGCTCCAGTTCGTTACTCTCCTAGTCAGTATGGTCTCTCTGTTGTTTTCGAGCCGACTTCTTATCGGGATGCCGAGCGTCATCCTGAATGGCAGCTTGCCATGGCTGAGGAGATCGCTGCGCTTGAGCGCACTGGCACTTGGGATCTTGTTCCTCCCCCTTCTGGTGTTCGTCCCATCACGTGTAAGTGGGTCTATAAAATTAAGACTCGCTCTGATGGATCTCTCGAGCGCTATAAAGCGCGTCTTGTGGCTCGTGGTTTTCAGCAGGAGCACGGCCGTGACTATGATGAGACTTTTGCCCACTGTGGCTCATATGACCTACTGTGCGTACCCTTCTTGCTTGTTGCTTACGTTCGCCGCTGGTCTGTCTCCCAGCTTGATGTTCAGAATGCTTTTCTTAATGGCGAGTTGAGTGAGGAGGTTTACATGCGGCCTCCTCCTGGGTATTCTGTTCCCGATGGGATGGTTTGTCGTCTTCGACGTTCTCTCTATGGTCTCAAACAGGCCCCTCGTGCCTGGTTTGAGCGCTTCGCCTCTGTCGTGACTGCTGTTGGTTTCTCTCATAGTCTTCATGATCCAGCACTTTTCGTTCACACTTCTCCTCGTGGACGTACTCTTCTTCTTCTCTATGTTGATGATATGATCATTACTGGTGATGATCCTGAGTATATTGCCTTCGTCAAGGCTCGTCTTCGTGATCAGTTTCTTATGACTGATCTTGGTCCTCTTTGCTATTTTCTTGGCATTGAGGTTTCATCCACTTCTGATGGCTTTTCTCTCTCTCAGGAAAAGTACATTCAGGATCTTCTTGCTCGTGCTGCTCTTGGGGATGAGGGCACGGTTGATACTCCTATGGAGCTTAATGTTAAGCTTCGTCCTACTAATGGTGATCCTCTTCCTGATCCCACCCGTTATCGCCATCTTGTTGGCAGTCTTGTTTATCTTGCAGTCACTCGTCCTGATATTTCTTATCCTGTTCATATTCTGAGTCAGTTTGTCTCAGCTCCTACCACTGTTCACTATTATCTGACAGTACAGGTGCTATCAGTATTGCACGTGATCCGGTCAAGCATGAGCTGACCAAGCATATCGGTGTTGATGCTTTTTACACACGTGCACAGGTACAGGATGATGTTGTTGCGGTTCATTATGTGCCTTCAGATTTGCAGCTGGCGGATTTCTTCACGAAGGCACAGACTCGAGCCAACATGATTTCTTACTCTCCAAACTCAGTGTTGTGGATCCACCATGAGTTTGAGGGGGGGTGTTAGATGTATATATCTGTCTATTGTAGTTTCCCCATATGTTAGGGGGCTTTCTGCATATGTGCACCTGTACATGTACTATATATTGTGGCTTTTGGCCCCCTGGTAATACAACAAGCATATTGCCTTAACAATTCCTAGCATCCCCTATTCTATCGCGACCTTCCCAACCTCCCCATCGACTCGGGCTGCTAAAGGGGTCGGCTTGCCCGGCTACCTGGCCTTGGGAGATTAGGTCTTGACGGCTAGGGTTTTGGGAGTGGGCGGACGTATATCACCATCTCCGTGAGGCTCTTGCTCTTGCTCATGACTTGAACCCTCATATGTTTGGTGCCTGATTGCCCAGAAGTCATCAACAATTTACATGGACCTTACGTAGGTGTTTATGAGGTGATCACACGAGAGACCAAGGAGACGGCATGCTCATTCATGGGGCGTAGTTCAAGCATGAACCTAAATTCTCCAATGGAAAAGCTCGTTGACTACCTTGTACTTTAGTGAACCGAAAAATCGTCCAGAGGGTCTTTGTATACCTTTGAACTCAATAATTGATCAATAAACAAATGTTGATCTAAAAAAAATCGACCTTTTACTTATTTTCTCGTCCTCCTTCCATCGGACAGGCCAACAGGCTAGAGGCCTAGAAAGGGTTAAACGGAGCCTCGGCCTCTTATCAAATTCTAACATGTTTCTCGGATTTTGAGGAAAAAAATTGATACTTACCATTTCAAGGGAGTCCCCGTTTTCAAATTCTTCTCTACCTCAACAGGCATCCTTTTATTTTATTAAGTGAATTTCACTTTCTATCCTACAGTTACGTATTTGTCACACATATTACCCCATTTAGTGTAAGTTTTATAAAAATACCATATCTTGGAGTGTTTATACATGGTTTTACCTCAATTTAGCATTTTGTTTGTTTTTGTTAGATAGAACCGGCTTATTTTGTTGATATGGTGCGACAAAATATGTAAATATAGGAGGCCAACATCTACGATTATATCCAGACTTCTCTTATCCAATTGTTCCATTCCTCGTCCCGTATTGATATTTTTGAAAGTCGGTAATCACCTCACACCTTGCCCAATAAATACGCACCAGAAATCAAGGGTCCAAATGTTCTAAAATGCCTAATCTATATGATTTTTTATTCAACGGGGTAACTGCTGTCACAAATACAGACCTACGGGGTAAAAGGTGGAATTCGAAATCACCTCAAGAGGCATCCTGAGTGCACTAGAAATCGGCTGTCACCAAAAGAGGATTGAGATTAGAATTGATGCTTATATATATTTACACTTACTTGTTCTAAAAACATTCAAAAAAATCATAACATATATAAGGTGTGTCACGAGGCATGGAACAGGACGGTTCCGCACTTACGAATTCCTTTGTTCGGGTGTCACGAGGAATTCAATAGCACCACTGAATTTCATGGTGTGTCACGAGGAATGGAACGACGGCACCCGTTCCTTTGTTCGGGTAGAAGGAATGGAACCAAGTAGTTCCTCGAAATGGAATATACCGCATAGATGCGGAATGGACTCGTTCGACCGATTTCGCAGAATCTAGAGGAACGAGGCGCTAACCACCGAGCGGATAAAAAAATGTTGTGATTAGTTTCTGCCCAGCACGAGCAGGGGCGGCCCAGCACGGCCAGCAAGCTCGGCGGCGGCACTCGCCCGTGGCGGCCAAGCACGCCCGGAGGCGGCGATATTGATTTTAATTTTAATTTTGATTTGGACAAAAAAATCATGTTTAGGCTGTTGTTAATTTTGATTTGGACAAAAAATCAAGTTTAGGCTATTTCGTTCCGCGGTACGATTTCAGAACCGAATAGAAAATAGAACCATTCTGTTTCTCAACTTTTTCTTAACCGAATACGGAGTCGGAACTATCCATGATATCGGAATAGAACTATTCCATTCCGTCCCCTGGTTCTAGAATCAAACACACTTTAATAAAAATACGGTCATGTCGGTACGGAATTTAAAACTTAAATTTATTTATTTATGATCTATATAAAAATAAAATATATACGTATTCTGCATACCAAGCTTCAAACTTTTGTAAACAAGTGAAATAGACGAGAAGTTGCAATAGATGTAGATGTGCCCCGATTTAGTCCATCATTCTCGGCAAGACCATCACGTGAAACGGTGAAGATCAACAAAGGAACCCACAAACGAATCAGATTGAATGGGCTCACACCTAAAGCGTTCACCTATACAGCTCTCGCTCGGCCATAGGGTTACCATATTAAGTGGATTACATAAGGCCAAAAAATTGTCTCGTGCACACCACAAAGAGGTAAAAAAACTCTCAGTAAAAAACCACAGGGGAATCAAATTCCCTCACAATAAACAAGCTTGCTGGTTAATTAGTTAGGACGTAATCTTCGCCATCGTAGGATTCCTAGGATCCCTTATTCTATCGCGACCCTCCATACATCCCCGTCAACTCAGGCTGCTAAAGGGGTCGGCTTGCCTGTCTACCTAGCCTTGGGAGATTAGGTCTTGACGGCTAGGGTTATGGGAGTGGGAGGACGTATATCACCATCTCCATGACGCTCTTGCTCTGGATGACTTGAACCTCCATCTCATATGTTTGGTGACTGATTGCCCGGAAGTCATCAAAAATTTACATGAACCTTACTTCGGCCAACTCATGGTTTTGGGAGTGGGATGACGTATATCACCATCTCCATGATGCTCTTGCTCTGTTGGCACATGACTTGAACCTCCATCTCATATGTTTGGTGACTGATTGCCCGGAAGTCATCAAAAATTTACATGAACCTTACTTTGTTCGGAAGTTATCAAAAGCCTTTATTACCAAACAAGTTGGGTAGGCTAGAGGTGAAACCCATAAGATCTCGTAATCAACTCATGGTTCTGGCACATGGATAGCAAGCTTCCACGTGGCTGTTTCCATGGCTAAATCTTTGGTGATATTTCAGTCCTTCAAATCTCTCTTTACGGAAGCCACACATCCATCTCAACATGTGCATCTCCGCCACACCTAACTGTTGAACATGCAGCTTTTTAATCGGCCAACACTCAGCGCCATACAACATTGCGGGTCGAACCGCCGTCCTATAGAACTTGTTTTTTAGCTTTTGTGGCACTCTCTTATCACAAACAATGCCAGAAACTTGGCGCCACTTCATCTATCTGGTTTTGATCCGGTGGTTCACATCTTTATCAATATCCCCATCCTTGTGCAGGATTGACCCTAAGTATCGAAAGGTGTCCTTCTGAGGCACCACATGCATGCCCATCCAGGCTAACCTCCTCCTCCTCTTCATGCCTAGTAGTACTAAAACCGCAAATCATGTACTCAGTTTTAGTTCTACTAAGTCTAAAACCTTTCGATTACAAGGTTTGTCTTCATAGTTCTAACTTTCTATTGACCCCCGTTCGACTATCATCGATTAGGACCACATCATCCACAAAGATCATACACCATGAGATATCTCCTTGTATATCCCGTGTGACCTTATCCATCACCAAACCAAATAGATAAGGGCTCAAAGATGACCCTTGGTGTAGTTCTATTTTAATCGGGAAGTCATTGGTATCACCATCTCTTGTTCGAACACTTGTCACAACATTATCGTACATGTCCTTGATGAGGGTAATGTACTTTGCTGGGACTTTGTGTTTCTCCAAGGCCCACCACATGATGTGTCGCGGTATCGTAGGCCTTCTCCAAGTCTATGAACACTATATGCTGGTCCTTCTTTTGCTCCTTGTATATCTTCATGTGTTGTCGTACCAAGAAGATGGCTTCCATGACCGACCTCCCACACATGAAACCAAACTGATTTTGGTCACGCTTGTCATTTGTCTTAAACGGTGCTCAATGACTCTCTCCCATAGCTTCATTGTATGGCTCATAAGCTTAATTCCATGGTAATTAGTACAACTCTGAACATCCCCTTTGTTCTTGAAGATTGGTACTAATATATTGCATCTCCATTCTTCTGGCATCTTGTTTGTCCGAAAAATGGAGTTGAAGAGCTTAGTTAGCCATACTATCGATATGTCTCCGAGGCCTCTCACCTCAATTGGGATACAATCATGGCTCATTGCCTTGCCTTCCTTCATCCTTCTCAACCTCAGAATCCTAGATTTGCCGCACAAAACGCCTACTGGTATCATCAAAAGAGTTGTCTAGTTCAATGGTAGAGGTGTCAGTCTTCCCATTGAACAACCCGTCGAAGTACTCCCGCCATCTATGCTTAATCTTCTTGTCCTTCACCAGGAGCTGGTCTGCTCCGTCCTTGATGCATTTGACTTGGTCAACATCCCCCGTCTTCCTCTCTCGGATCTTGGCCATTCTATAGATGTCCTTTTTGCCTTCCTTCGTGCCTAACCGCTGGTAGAAGTCCTCATATGCCTGACCCCTTGCTTCACTCACAGCTCGCTTTGCGGCCTTCTTTGCCATCTTGTACTTCTCCCTATTGTATGCACTCCTATCCAGGTACAGGCGTCTGAAACAATCTTTATTCTCCTTAATAGCCTTCTGGACATCAGTGTTCCACCACTAGGTATCCCTAACTTTGCTTCTACTTCCCCTGGACACTCCAAACTCCTCTGAGGCCTCCTTATGAATACAAGTATCCATTCTTCTGACATCTTGTTTGTCCGAAAAATGGGGCGTAGTTCAAGCATGAACCTAAATTCTCCGAGGGAAAAGCTCGTCGACTACCTTGTAGTTTAGCGAGCCAAAAAATCGATCGACTAGTGTGGCACTTAGAGCCCCCCGCCCCAGGGTCTTTGTATACCTTTGAACTCAATAATTGATCAATAAAGAGATGTTGATATAAAAATAATAGGCCCCTTAAAGCCATGAATCCGACTGTGAACACTTAGGGTGTGTTTGGTAGCCCGGGCCAACCCGGCAATTCTCATCTCAACAGAGATTTCTGAAATTTTGGTTGTTTGGTAGCCTGGCTCTGTCATGTGGGCACTGCCCAACTCAGACGAAAAAGGCCTCTCAGCACTGCCCGCTAGAGAAGCTGAAATCGAGCTTCACACCTGGGCAGGGCTGACCTCGCCCAAAAAAATCCCCCCTCCCGCCTCGCACCCGGCCAAAATCCAACAGGGATCATAGACGCCCGACCTCATTTTCCACCAACCCCGCTCTCGCTCAACTCCGCGCGCACCCTTCACCTTGACGCCGGCCTCCGCCACAAACTCCTCAACGCCGGCCGTAGCTCCCTCGCCTCGGCCGCCCCCGCCTCGGCGCCGGCCGGAGCTCCCTCACTGATGGCGTGTATTTCACACGTTCGTTGGGCAACCCCAAGAGGAAGGTATGATGCGCACAGCAGCAAGTTTTCCCTCAGAAAGAAACCAAGGTTTATCGAACCAGGAGGAGCCAAGAAGCACGTTGAAGGTTGATGGCGGCGGGATGTAGTGCGGCGCAACACCGGAGATTCCGGCGCCAACGTGGAACCTGCACAACACAACCAAAGTACTTTGCCCCAACGAAACGATGAGGTTGTCAATCTCACCGGCTTGCTGTAACAAAGGATTAACCGTATTGTGTGGAAGATGATTGTTTGCGAGAGAAAACAAGTAAAAACAAGTATTGCAACGAGATTTGTATTTCAGTATTAAATAATGGACCGGGGTCCACAGTTCACTAGAGGTGTCTCTCCCATAAGATAAAAGCATGTTGGGTGAACAAATTACAGTCGGGCAATTGACAAATAGAGAGGGCATAACAATGCACATACATGACATGATAAGTATAGTGAGATTTAATTGGGCATTACGACAAAGTACATAGACCGCCATCCAACTGCATCTATGCCTAAAAAGTCCACCTTCAGGTTATCGTCCGAACCCCCTCCGATATTAAGTTGCTAACAACGAGACAATTGCATTAAGTATGGTGCGTAATGTAATCAACAACTACATCCTCGGACATAGCGCCAATGTTTTATCCCTAGTGGCAACAACACAACACAACCTTAGGGGTTTCTGTCACTCCCCCGGTGTCAATGCGGGCATGAACCCACTATCGAGCATAAGTACTCCCTCTTGGAGTTAAAAGTAAAAACTTGGCCAGAGCCTCTACTAGAAACGGAGAGCATGCAAGATCATAAACAACACATGTATAATAACTTGATAATTAACATGACATGGTATTCTCTATCCATCGGATCCCGACAAACACAACATATAGAATTACGGATAGATGATCTTGATCATGTTAGGCAGCTCACAAGATCCAACAATGAAGCACAATGAGGAAAAGACAACCATCTAGCTACTCGCTATGGACCCATAGTCCAGGGGTGAACTACTCACTCATCACTCCGGAGGCGACCATGGCGGTGTAGAGTCCTCCGGGAGATGAATCCCCTCTCCGGCAGGGTGCCGGAGGAGATCTCCAGAATCCCCCGAGATGGGATCGGCGGCGACGGCGTCTCAGTAAGGTTTTCCGTATCGTGGTTTTTCGCATCAGGGGTTTCGCGATGGAGGCTTTAAGTAGGCGGAAGGGCAGAGTCGGGGGGCTAACGAGGGGCCCACACTATAGGTCGGCGCGGCCAGGGCTTGGGCCGCGCCGCCCTATAGTCTGGCCACCTCGTGGCCCCACTTCGTGTGTTCTTCGGTCTTCTGGAAGCTCCGTGGAAAAATAGGGCCCTGGGTCTTCGTTTCGTCCAATTCCGAGAATATTTCGTTACTAGGATTTATGAAACCAAAAACAGCAGAAAACAGGAACTGGCACTTCGGCATCTTGTTAATAGGTTAGTTCCAGAAAATGCACTAATATGACATAAAGTGTGCATAAGACATGTAGGTATCATCAATAATATGGCATAGAACATAAGAAATTATCGATACGTCGAAGACGTATCAAGCATCCCCAAGCTTAGTTTCGCTCGTCCCGAGCGAGGTAAAACGATAACAAAGATAATTTACGAAGTGATATGCCATCATAACCTTGATCATACTATTTGTAAACATATGTAGTGGATGCAGCGATCAAAACAATGGTGATGACATGAGTAAACAGGTGAATCATAAAGCAAAGACTTTTCATGAATAGTACTTCAAGACAAGTATTAATAAGTCTTGCATAAGAGTTAACTCATAAAGCAATAAATCAAAGTAAAGGTATTGAAGCAACACAAAGGAAGATTAAGTTTCAGCGGTTGCTTTCAACTTGTAACATGTATATCTCATGGATAATAGTCAACATAGAGTAATATAACAAGTACAATATGCAAGTATGTAAGAATCAATGCACGGTTCACACAAGTGTTTGCTTCTTGAGGTGGAGAGAAATAGGTGAACTGACTCAACATAAAAGTAAAAAGAATGGTCCTTCAAAGAGGAAAGCATCGATTGCTATATTTGTGCTAGAGCTTTTATTTTGAAAACATGAAACAATTTTGTCAACGGTAGTAATAAAGCATATGAGTTATGTACATTATATCTTACAAGTTGCAAGTCTCATGCATAGTGTACTAATAGTGCCCGCACCTTGTCCTAATTAACTTGGACTACCGGATCTTTGCAATGCACATGTTTTGACCAAGTGTCACAATGGGGTACCTCCATGCCGCCTGTACAAAGGGCTAAGGAGAAAGCTCGCATTTTGGATTTCTCGCTTTTGATTATTCTCAACTTAGACATCCATACCGGGTGACGAGGGAACACCTCGGCAATGCCTACGTATTGTAGACTAGGGTTTCGGGAGAGAGCGACGATGGAGATTCCGGGAACGAGATTAGGCACACGACGTACCCAGCTTCGGGTCCCCTCGGTGGAGGATCCCTACGTGCTGCTAGCAATCCAGTATATGATCATAGATGTGTTTACAGGGTGCCGCCGTAAGCGGAGCTATGTTGTCTATATTCTGTCTATCTGTTCGCCTCTTTATGTCGGGTGCCCTGGCTAGCTTTATATATGCAACCAGCCTAGGGTTTTACAAGAGTCCTAGTCGACTACTTCTTCGGGTTGCCTTGTTGGGCCTTCTCCATATTTGGTCTTCTCCATATTGGGCCGAGCCAGGTATACTAATAATGGGTACCCGAAGGGTATGCCCATGTCAATAGCCCACGAGTTTATAGGGAAGTCGAAGACTTGCGTAGAAACTCCAAGCATAACCATCTCCGAAGTCGAAGAAATACAAGGCGAGGTCCATGTCGTAGATCATGTATAGCGTAGATGATGTCGACGATTCTTGAAATTATCGGGTGCACGGTAGCGCTCCCGATGGGAGTAGCCCCCGAGTCTATGGGCAAGTGCTTGCACTTAGGCATAGACTCAAGTTGTACTACTCGATGAAGAACTTAACTATATTTCTGGAAGACTTGATGAAATCCATGTGCTCCCGATGGGAGTAGGCTCCACTCGAGTCGTAGAATCGAGTTGAGTCTACAAACCTTGATTGTCATAGATGCTGTCGAAGTTATTTTTCTATCGGGTGCGCGGCCAGCGCTCCCGATGGGAGTAGCCCCCGAGGCTACAGCCAAGTGTTTGCACTTGGGTGTAGGCTCAACTTGCTTTTAATCGACACCCCAATTTTTCCTCTTTCTTGTATCTTATCGGGAGGATGAACAATACTCTCGATAAGAGTAGCCCCCGAGCCTATGAGCAGGTGCTTGCACCTAGGCATAGGCTCAAGTTGTACTACTCGATAAACAACTTGGCGCAGCCCCTCTTTTTATCAACTCAAGGCCGTTGCTATTTTTATTTGACATCCATATCTATATTGTACAGGGATAATGGTAATTGGGGCTAGTTCATCTGACGGATCAGGTACTAGTTAACTGCTCTAGTGGCAATCCGCAAAACCTACTTCAAGATCACGTCCCTGGACATGATCTCAGGATACCGGTGTAAACTTCGACAGGTGCCGCTTAAGGTCTTACCATTTTGTCGAGTCCCGACCATATTTATCGGGTACCTAACGCGTCCGTTATGATTTTTCTTCGTATCTGTTGATACGGATAAAAGTAGCAGAGCGCAGTCTTCGGCGATGCCACGCCCAACAGAACGGATCTGGGTCTTACCTTCGCAAATTTGCGGCATTCAGAAATTGATCGCAACTTTGGCGTTCGAGAATATATTGTCGAGTGCCTTGTTCGGCTGATGCAATGACCCATTTTGCGGGTTCTTCTATATTTTTCTCTCGGGCTTGATGAGACAGCCGAATATATTGGTGCTTCTATATTGTCGTCAAGCACATCGCCGATGCTCTTGCTCGGAACAAATGACGAGTCAATGGACCCGAAGATTTGTCCATCCTCTTTTTTTTTTTTTTCTACTCCTCTTTTTTTTTTTTTTTTTTTTTTGGTTTCTCCTTGATGATAATTTCGTCGAGTTCCTCCCTCAGGAAAATTTCTTCGGGTCCTCCTTGAGGAAAATTCTTCGGGTCCTCTTTGAGGACAATTTCTTCGGCACCTCCTTGAGTATAATTCTTCGGCACCTCCTTGAGGATAATTCTTCGGCACCTCCTTGAGTATAATTCTTCGGCACCTCCTTGAGGATAATTCTTCGGCACCTCCTTGAGGATAATTCTTCGGCACCTCCTTGAGGATAATTCTTCGGGACCTCCTTGAGGATAATTCTTCGGGACCTCCCTTGAGGATAATTCTTCGGGACCTCCCTGAATAAGATTTCGTAGGGTTCTCTTTTGAAGACAATTTCGTCGGGTTCTCTCAAGATTTCGTCGGGTTCTCTTTTGATTTCGTCGGGTTCCTCCCTGAAGAAGATTTCGTCGGGTCCTGTTCTTTTTTGAAGCCAATTTCGTCGAGTTCTCCCTGTAGACATTTTCTTCGGGTTCTCTCTTATATACTTTGAATTTTGCTTTCTCCTGCACAAATAAACAAACTTTTTCTATCTTTTCCTTGACTCTCTTTTTCGCATGCGGTGTCAGATGCTCGGATTCGATGATATGTAAAGTGAATATATGCCGCGCAGCCCCCGAGTGTCGAGTGCGACGACAGTAAACGATAATCAACTTGGTGCAAAATAAAAGAACACTTATCTTTTTGGACACGACGAAGTCGATGCGCGATGAGGTCTTCGAGTGCAGCGAAAAAGTCGAGCCGAAGTATAAACCATAAAATGATGAAAGTAGATGTCGCCAAATTATTGATGGAGAAATAGCCGAGCCCCCAAGCGCTACTGAGGTGATATCATGATTGTTGCTTAGATGTTGTGTCACAGTTGCGACCCGAGGCGAAGTCATGGTCGAGCCCCCGAGTGTTTAGCCATGATGTCGAAAGAAGTTGACGGAGTTGCGATGTCATATAAGGTGACGCCATTTAAGATGAAGCCATAGACAATAATATATGAAGATGAACCCCAGATGAAGTATTTGAGATGAATCCATATTGAAGATTACGCCATTAAATATAGAGCATATATTGAAGATAAATCCATCGATATCATAGAGGATGAATCCATTAACCCGAAGAATCCAGTAATAACCATGGAAAATGAATCCGCTGATATCATAGAAAATGAATCCATTGATCCGAAGAAAATAGCTCCAGTAATAATTATAGAAGATTAATCCATTGAACCGAAGAATCCAGTAATATAGAAGATGAATCTGCCGAAGAAAATAAATCCAGTAATAATCCTCGATGATAAATCCAGTGACCCGAAACGCCTCGGGTAATGTTGTATAAGAGTAAGCCAGTAATATTCATATAGATGAATCTTATAAGATGAATCCGATGAAGAAAAATCCAATAAGCCGAAGAAGATGACTCCACTGATCCGAAGAAGGTAATTTCACTAAACCGAAAATAAATCCACGGAGCCGAAGGAGATATATCCACTAAGTCGAAGAAAGTAATTCCACTGAGCCGGAGAAAATAATTCCACTGAGCCGGAGAAAATATATCCAGGGCCAAAGGAAAAGAAATTCACCAAGTAACCGAGTATATATGTGGTAACGAAGTAATGGCGCAGCCCCAGATGTCGGGTGATGTCGAGTGCGCAACGGTGGGAGCGTGATGGCGAACGTGGCCGATACAGCGAATTAGTTGAAGCTTATTACCGATCTGCAGTTATATTACGACGCAAAAAACTGCGCAAAAACTGCGCGCAAATAATAGTACGAGCGAAAATATATTTAGCAAAATAAATTTTTCGAGTAGTAATTAATATAACACCTGATATTTTTGTGTCGAATGGTCGTTGTTGATGGACTTGCGATTTCCGATCCAGAAACGATGTGGTTGCTACACTGTTGTCGGGTGAAGCCAGGGTTTGTTGGGTGAAGTCCAGGCTCCATCGCCTAACATCTTCGGGTTCTAGGCTGCGGGCAGATCGAAACTTTCTCCTCCAATCTAGTGGACCCGTAGTTGTTCCATACTACTATACTTGCCTACCAAATACTACTAGATAAACACATGCACGAGCGCGGAAGGTTAAATCCAAATGATAGGACGTGAACACTATGTACGCATGGATGATTAGGTCTAGACGAAATAATCAGTTGGATGAGTAATGATGAAATATAATGTACTGAATAGAAAACTCATCTTGGAGGGGGGGGGGTGCGAGTTCCTAGTTCTGGAGTTGGCCATAATCCAAGCTCTGTTGGAGTTGTCTTGCTCGGGACTTGGTCCAAGTGAAGCTGCCGCTGGGACGTATGTCAGTCGGTTATGCAGTGTGAAACACGATCTTGCTCCATGGCTCGATCGCTGCTTCTGATCGACCAATCTCTTGCGCTTTACCATGAGACAAGAATCACGTGGACAGCAGCACATTTTTATCTTGAGAAATTTTCTCGGGACTTGTCCTCCATCACGATCAATCGGTCTGGCGTACAACTTCTCGATGAATACATCTGACCGGACGGCCTCTCGCTGGATGTAACGTGACGGATTGGAAACAATAGAGGTTGTGCTCGGCTCCTCGAGCTAACTTGCACCTATTGCTCAGGTCGATTAGTAGTCTCTATTTCCTTTGGAATTCGACCAAGCAGTGGCTGCATCGGGACTTGTTTCTTGCAGTGGATCTCGATTGCTTGTACTGGTCGATCTTGGATATCTTCGGCGGTCGAATTCTCCGCGTGCCCTCGTGATGACGGCGAGCTTGCTGCAACCAATGAAATTGAACGCGCCGCCGGCTAGATGCGATCTGGATGTAGATGATGACGAAGGATCTCGCCCGGATAACAAAATCCGATCATCGCTGTTTCCCACAGACGGCGCCAATTGACGAGGGAACACCTCGGCAATGCCTACGTATTGTAGACTAGGGTTTCGGGAGAGAGCGACGATGGAGATTCCGGGAACGAGATTAGGCACACGACGTACCCAGCTTCGGGTCCCCTCGGTGGAGGATCCCTACGTGCTGCTAGCAATCCAGTATATGATCATAGATGTGTTTACAGGGTGCCGCCGTAAGCGGAGCTATGTTGTCTATATTCTGTCTATCTGTTCGCCTCTTTATGTCGGGTGCCCTGGCTAGCTTTATATATGCAACCAGCCTAGGGTTTTACAAGAGTCCTAGTCGACTACTTCTTCGGGTTGCCTTGTTGGGCCTTCTCCATATTTGGTCTTCTCCATATTGGGCCGAGCCAGGTATACTAATAATGGGTACCCGAAGGGTATGCCCATGTCACCGGGACAACATGGACAACAGATAATGGACTCCTCTTTAATGCATAAGCATGTGGCAACAATTATTATTCTCATATGAGATTGAGGATATATGTCCAAACTGAAACTTCCACCATGAATCATGGCTTTAGTTAGCGGCCCAAAGTTCTTCTCTAACAATATGCATGCTCCAACCATGAAGGTGGTAGATCTCTCTTGCTTCGGACAAGACGGACATGCATAGCAACTCACATGATATCCAACAAAGAATAGTTGATGGCGTCCCCGAAACATGGTTATCGCTCAACAAGCAACTTAATAAGAGATAAAGTGCATAAGTACATATTCAATACCACAATAGTTTTTAAGCTATTTGTCCCATGAGCTATATATTGCAAAGGTGAATGATGGAATTTTAAAGGTAGCACTCAAGCAATTTACTTTGGAATGGCGGATAAATACCATGTAGTAGGTAGGTATGGTGGACACAAATGGCATAGTGGTTGGCTCAAGTATTTTGGATGCATGAGAAGTATTCCCTCTCGATACAAGGTTTAGGCTAGCAAGGTTATTTGAAACAAACACAAGGATGAACGGTACAGCAAAACTCACATAAAAGACATATGGTAAACATTATAAGACTCCATACCGTCTTCCTTGTTGTTCAAAACTCAATACTAGATGTTATCTAGACTCTAGAGAAACCAAATATGCAAACCAAATTAGCAAGCTCTAAGTATTTCTTCATTAATGGGTGCAAAGTATATGATGCAAGAGCTTAAACATGAGCACAACAATTGCCAAGTATCAAATTATCCAAGACATTTTAGAGTTACTACATGTATCATTTTCCAATTCCAACCATATAACAATTTAACGAAGAAACTTCGCCATGAATACTATGAGTAGAGCCTAAGGACATATTTGTCCATATGCAACAGCGGAGCGTGTCTCTCTCCCATAAAGTGAATGCTAGGATCCATTTTATTCAAACAAAACAAAAAACAAAAACAAACCGACGCTCCAAGCAAAGTACATAAGATGTGGCCGAATAAAAATATAGTTTCGGGGAGGAACCTGATAATGTTGTCGATGAAGAAGGGGATGCCTTGGGCATCCCCAAGCTTAGACGCTTGAGTCTTCTTAATATATGCAGGGGTGAACCACCGGGGCATCCCCAAGCTTAGAGCTTTCACTCTCCTTGATCATATTGCATCATACTCCTCTCTTGACCCTTGAAAACTTCCTCCACACCAAACTCGAAACAACTCATTAGAGGGTTAGTGCATAATAAAATTTCACATGTTCAGATGTGACACAATCATTCTTAACACTTCTGGACATTGCATAAAGCTACTGGACGTTAATGGATCAAAGAAATTCATCCAACATAGCAAAAGAGGCAATGCGAAATAAAAGACAGAATCTGTCAAAACAGAACAGTCCGTAAAGATGGATTTTATTAGGCCACCAGACTTGCTCAAACGAAAATGCTCAAATTGAATGAAAGTTGCGTACATATCTGAGGATCATGCTCGTAAATTGGCGTAATTTTCTGAGCTACCTACAGGGAGATAGACCCAGATTCGTGACAGCAAAGAAATCTGGAACTGCGCAGTAATCCAAATCTAGTACTTACTTTTCTATCAAAGACTTTACTTGGCACAACAAAACATAAAACTAAGATAAGGAGAGGTTGCTACAGTAGTAAACAACTTCCAAGACACAAATATAAAATAAAGTACTGTAGTAAAAACATGGGTTGTCTCCCATAAGCGCTTTTCTTTAACGCCTTTCAGCTAGGCGCAGAAAGTGTAACTCAAGTGTTATCGAAAGATGAAGCATCAACATCATAATTTGTTCTAATGATAGAATCATAAGGTAACTTCATTCTCTTTCTAGGGAAGTGTTCCATACCTTTCTTGAGAGGAAATTGATATTTAATATTACCTTCCTTCATATCAATAGTAGCACCAACGGTTCGAAGAAAAGGTCTTCCCAATATAATGGGGCAAGATGCATTGCATTCAATATCCAAGACAACAAAATCAACGGGGATAAGGTTATTGTTAACCATAATATGAACATTATCAACTTTCCCCAAAGGTTTCTTTTTAGCATTATCAGCGAGATTAACATCCAAATAACAATTTTTCAATGGTGGCAAGTCAAGCATATCATAGACTTTTTTAGGCATAACAGAAATACTTGCACCAAGATCACATAAGGCATTACAATCAAATTTTTTGATTCTCATTTTAATGATGGGCTCCCAACCATCCTCTAGCTTTCTAGGAATAGAAGTTTCAAGTTTTAGTTTCTCTTCTCTAGCTTTTATGAGAGCATTTGTAATATGTTTTGTGAAAGCCAAATTTATAGCACTAGCATTGGGACTTTTAGCAAGTTTTTGTAAGAACTTTATAACTTCAGAGATGTGGCAATCATCAAAATCTAAATCATTACAATCTAAAGCAATGGGATTATCATCCCCAAGGTTGGAAAAAATTTCAGCAGTTTTATCACAAGCAGTTTCAGCAGTTTTAGCAGTTTCAGGTAATTTCGCGCGCTTTGCACTAGGAGTAGAAGCATTGCTAACACCAATTATTTTATCATGGATAGTAGGAGGTGCAGCAACATATGAATCATTAGCATTGCTAGTGGTGGTAATAGTCCAAACTTTAGCTACATTTTCCTTTTTAGCTAGTTTTTCATTTTCTTTTCTATCCCACCTAGCACGCAGTTCAGCCATTAATCTTATATTCTCATTAATTCTAACTTGGATGGCATTTGCTGTAGTAACAATTTTATTTTCAATATCTCTATTAGGCATAACCTTCGATTTCAAAAGATCAACATCAGAGGCAAGACTATCAACTCTAGAAACAAGAATATCAATTTTATTGAGCTTTTCCTCAACAGATTTGTTAAAGGCAGTTTGTGTACTAATAAATTCTTTAAGCATGGCCTCAAGTCCAGGGGGTGTATTCCTATTATTGTTGTAAGAATTCTCATAAGATTTAGCATAACCGTTACCATTATTATAAGGGTATGGCCTATAGTTATTACTAGAATTGTTCCGATAAGCATTGTTGTTGAAATTATTATTTTTAATGAAGTTTACATCAACATGTTCTTCTTGGGCAACCAATGAAGCTAATGGAACATTATTAGGATCAACATTAGTCCTATCATTCGCAAGCATAGACATAATAGCATCAACCTTATCATTCAAGGAAGAGGATTCTTCAACATGAATTTACCTTCTTACCTTGTGGAGCTCTTTCCGTGTGCCATTCAGAGTAATTAACCATCATATTATCAAGAAGCTTTGTTGCTTCACCAAGAGTGATGGACATAAAGGTACCTCCAGCAGCTGAATCCAATAAATTCCGCGAAGAAAAATTTAGTCCTGCATAGAAGGTTTGGATGATCATCCAAGTAGTCGATCCATGGGTTGGGCAATTTTTAACCGGAGATTTCATTCTTTCCCAAGCTTGAGCAACATGTTCATTATCCAATTGTTTAAAATTCATTATGCTACTCCTCAAAGATATAATTTTAGCAGGGGGATAATATCTACCAATAAAAGCATCCTTGCATTTAGTCCATGAATCAATACTATTCTTAGGCAGAGATAGCAACCAATCTTTAGCTCTTCCTCTTAATGAGAAAGGAAACAATTTTAATTTTATAATGTCACCATCTACATCTTTATATTTTTGCATTTCACATAGTTCAACAAAATTATTGAGATGGGCAGCAGCATCATCGAACTAACACCGTGAAAATTGCTCTCGCATAACAAGATTAAGTAAAGCAGGTTTAATTTCAAAGAATTCTGTCTGTAGTAGCAGGTGGAGCAATAGGTGTGCATAAGAAATCATTATTATTTGTGCTAGTGAAGTCACACAACTTAGTATTTTCAGGGTTGGCCATTTTAGCAATAGTAAATAAAGCAAACTAGATAAAGTAAATGCAAGTAAACTAATTTTTTTGTGTTTTCGATATAGCAAACAAGATAGCAAATAAAGTAAAGCTAGCAACTAATTTTTTTGTGTTTTGATATAAGTGCAGCAAACAAAGTAGTAAATAAAATAAAGCAAGACAAAAACAAAGTAAAGAGATTGAGAAGTGGAGACTCCCTTGCAGCGTGTCTTGATCTCCCCGGCAACGGCGCCGGAAAAGAGCTTGATGGCGTGTATTTCACACGTTCGTTGGGAAACCCCAAGAGGAAGGTATGATGCGCACAGCAGCAAGTTTTCCCTCAGAAAGAAACCAAGGTTTATCGAACCAGGAGGAGCCAAGAAGCACGTTGAAGGTTGATGGCGGCGGGATGTAGTGCGGTGCAACACCGGAGATTCCGGCGCCAACGTGGAACCCGCACAACACAACCAAAGTACTTTGCCCCAACGAAACAAGTGAGGTTGTCAATCTCACCGGCTTGCTGTAACAAAGGATTAACCGTATTGTGTGGAAGATGATTGTTTGCGAGAGAAAACAGTAAAAACAAGTATTGCAGCAGATTTGTATTTCAGTATTAAAGAATGGACCGGGGTCCACAGTTCACTAGAGGTGTCTCTCCCATAAGATAAAAGCATGTTGGGTGAACAAATTACAGTCGGGCAATTGACAAATAGAGAGGGCATAACAATGCACATACATGACATGATAAGTATAGTGAGATTTAATTGGGCATTACGACAAAGTACATAGACCGCCATCCAACTGCATCTATGCCTAAAAAGTCCACCTTCGAGGTTATCGTCCGAACCCCCTCCAGTATTAAGTTGCTAACAACGGACAATTGCATTAATATGGTGCGTAATGTAATCAACAACTACATCCTCGGACATAGCGCCAATGTTTTATCCCTAGTGGCAACAAGCACAACACAACCTTAGGGGTTTCGTCACTCCCCTGGTGTCAATGCGGGCATGAACCCACTATCGAGCATAAGTACTCCCTCTTGGAGTTAAAAGTAAAAACTTGGCCAGAGCCTCTACTAGAAACGGAGAGCATGCAAGATCATAAACAACACATGTATAATAACTTGATAATTAACATGACATGGTATTCTCTATCCATCGGATCCCGACAAACACAACATATAGAATTACAGATAGATGATCTTGATCATGTTAGGCAGCTCACAAGATCCAACAATGAAGCACAATGAGGAAAAGACAACCATCTAGCTACTGCTATGGACCCATAGTCCAGGGGTGAACTACTCACTCATCACTCCGGAGGCGACCATGGCGGTGTAGAGTCCTCCGGGAGATGAATCCCCTCTCCGGCGGGGTGCCGGAGGAGATCTCCAGAATCCCCCGAGATGGGATCGGCGGCGACGGCGTCTCAGTAAGGTTTTCCGTATCGTGGTTTTTCGCATCAGGGGTTTCGTGACGGAGGATTTAAGTAGGCGGAAGGGCAGAGTCGGGGGGCTAACGAGGGGCCCACACTATAGGTCGGCGCGGCCAGGGCTTGGGCCGCGCCGCCCTATAGTCTGGCCACCTCGTGGCCCCACTTCGTGTGTTCTTCGGTCTTCTGGAAGCTCCGTGGAAAAATAGGGCCCCGGGTCTTCGTTTCGTCCAATTCCGAGAATATTTCGTTACTAGGATTTCTAAAACCAAAAACAGCGAAAAACGAGAACCGGCACTTCGGCATCTTGTTAATAGGTTAGTTCCAGAAAATGCACTAATATGACATAAAGTGTGCATAAGACATGTAGGTATCATCAATAATATGGCATAGAACATAAGAAATTATCGATACGTCGGAGACGTATCACTCACCTCGGCCGGAGAGCACACCTACATCGCCTCGGACAACCACGAAAGCAGAACACCCTCGCCTCGGCCGCCACCGGAGCTCCCTCGCCACAGAGCCAGCTCGCCGGAGCTTCCTCGCTGTGTCAAGACTCCGCCCCGCGCCGCCCTCCCCTAGCTTCGATGCCTCCGACCCAAGCTCAAGCAGGGAGGCAGCAGCTCGCACCGGCGGCTGACGAAGATGGGAACCTCCCCAGCATAGGCAGCAGGTCGCGCCAGCATGCCACCCGCCCCGCGGCCCGCCGCTGACAATGAGCTGGGTGTGGTGGAGACGAGGGGTCCGAGGGCTTTTTTGTTTTATTTTGGGTCATTTGTGTAACATTTAGGACCTCTCTGTAGTTCCTTATTTTTTTAGCCAAGCTCAACCCATACATGCTAACCAAACAAAGTATCAGTTCAGTTTGCCTCAACACACACAACCTACCAAACACATCACAAAATCTCAAGCAAGCTTGTATGAGCTAAGATATCTCAACTGAGAAAATGAATCTGATGTGGCACAGGCTACCAAAACACACCCTTAGGGCATCTCCAACGCGGCGACCCATCACGCGCCCGCGCGTCCGGATGGGTCGAAACGGACAAAACCGCGGCCCAGCGCGCGAACCAATCCCTAAAACGGATGGCCGCGGCATCCGACACGATCCAAAGCCGGCCCAAATCTGGGCCGCGTTTCCCCCCTTTGTCCTCCCCTGGCCCGCGTGTCATAGGGACATAATTTCGTTTTTCGTTAAAATGAAATATATTACATTTTCTTAATAGTACCTACTACTAGTCTAGCTACGTAGGGGGCCGGCGGCTTCGCCGGCAACTCACCGCCGGGGCCGTGGATTTCACTCGACACGGACGGCCTGTACGCGTGAGGATTCCACTCCAGCTTACCAGTTGGGTGGCCCGGCGGCGGCCTTCTTGCGGCGTTCCTCCGCGGTCGCCCTCCTCCTATCCGTCTCGTAGCTTGGGCGCGCTCTGCCTCCTGCGGCGTCAGGATCCGCTTCCTGCACAACGTGAGCTCGCGCACGGCGGCGCGTTCCATAGCGCCTCGTGACTCCAGGCGGACGCGGCCGGCGTCCCGGGCCTCGTGGTTCTCCTTCCGATGACGCAGACGCTCTTGGCGGCCGCGCTCTGCCGACACAGCATCCTCCTGGGCGCGTCGGTCGGGCGAGGGAAGCTGGAGGAGGCGGCGGGCTGCTTGCCGAGCAAGGAGCTCGTTCTTCCGGCCGATGAGGTCGCCTAAACGGCGGCGACCGATCCGGATGGAGGCCTCGTGCTCCTTCGTCACGCGCGTGAGCTCGACGAGACGCTCCTCGATGGCGACATTGAGCTTCGCCATCTCGAGGTCGTGGAGGTAATCCTCCGCATCGATGGCCGCGAGGGCATCCGCCTGCTCCTCCTCGGCGGGGTCCGATCCCTCCGCCGCGGCCTCGTACCAGCCGTTGAAGGCCTCGTGCCAGCCGTTCGCGGCCGCCTCCACCAGCTCCACGTCCTCTGCCTTCTTCGCTGCCACCTCAACCGCAACGCGGATCGCCTTATCGTCGGCGACCCACCGCGTGTCCTGCCGCTCCTCCTCCTCCGTCCGCGGGAACCTGGCGCAGGCGGCGAGGGAGAGCTTGGCCCACGTGGTCTGCAGGGTGCACGACATGGCGATGGAGGAGGAGAGGGCACTGGAGAAGGTAGAGGGGAAGATGACGGCGGAGCGGGTGAGGTCCCGCGAGGCCACGCGCGCCGTCTTTTATAGCCGGCGGCCTTGACGGAAACTCGGGCACGAGCGCGCGCCCTTGGCCTTTTCGTGCGCGGGAATCCTGGTGCGCGCGGGAACTTTCCCTCGCGTTCTCCCACCCGCCATTTGTTATATTGTGATCCAAATTCATATACTAAAGGGAGGTTAACTTCTGACGAGCAGAGCGAGGCCCGGTGCCGGGTAGGCTTGGGCGAATATATATACATCTTGTAAGCCGCCGGCTAGGGTTTATCAGATTATAAGATAACCCACGACGTTTGTAAACACTCCCCGATATAGTGAAGTTTTGCTAGTTGACGTCCGTGGTTTTTTCCCCTTCTTTGTTGGAACGGGTTTTCAACATTAAATCTTGTGTCTCCGTTGCGAGTACCTTTATCGTTCTTTGTTATTTGCTTGTCGCTTTATAACACCATTGTTGTCCCGTCGAGGTCTGCCATGGCGCAACACCGTCCAGGGAAGATGAACCACATGGCGAGTTTTTGGTCACCGCGTTGGGCGTAACGTGCAATCCAAACGGACACGCGGGACGCACGCCGCTATCCAAATGGACCAAAACAAACAACCCAAAGACGTCCGTTTGGATCGCCATGCACGTCCGTTTGGATCGCCATGCACGTCCGTTTGGATCGCCATGTTGGAGATGACCTTAAATCATCGCGTGCCACAAACCCTCAAATCATTGGGCAAAACAACGAACCAATGCAAAAGCTCACCGGAGTGGAAAGGCCAAAGCATACACTGCCTGCCACCAGCGGAAATGACCATTCTAGCTTCAACATTCCAATCTTTCAAATGCTTAGGTGACCAAAATCCAACGTGAGATACGATGAAACGAGTTGCGGAAAAAAAAACCCGCAACTTTTTTTTTTTGACCTTTTTCTTACTTTCTCGCGCTGATTTCTTCGGACAAAGCCAACCGGCTAGAAGCTTTAGAAAGGGTTAAACGAAGCCTCGGCCTCTGCTCAAATTGCTAACATGTTTCTTAGATTTCTGTAGAGGGAAAAATAGATATTTACCATTTTCAATCGAAAAGAGAGTGCCCGTTCTCAAATTCTCCTCTGCCTCAACAAGAGAGTGCATGAGCAATCAGCGCGCACCAAACAAACAAAGAGTGATCAGCATGCCCCGCTCCATCGCTGTCCTCGCCGTCGCGTCGCCATCAGCGGGGCACAAGATGAGAAGCGAAATGCAACAAAAACTAGACTGAAACCGGGGCCGCATGCCACCAGTACCAGCCACCTCCCGTCGGCGGCCGCGCTCCACTCCGTCGCCGGTTTCGCCCGCATCCTCGTCACTCCCCATATACCGTTCGACAAGTAGCCAAGTGTCCGGATCATTATCTCTGTCTATATATATATGCCGCGGCCTGCAGCTGCAAACCACATCAAACCAAGCCAACGACCTTCTCTGATCAGATTTAGTCATCGCACCGTTTGATTAGTATATATGGCGGAGACCAAGGAAGCCGCGGCGGCGGCGGGTCCGGTGGAGGAGGGGAGGAGCAAGACGGTGGTGGTGGTCGGCGTGGACGATAGCGACCACAGCTACAGCGCGCTTGAGTGGGCCGTGAGGTACGTGGCGACAGCCGGCGTGGCGACGGAGCTCGTCGTCGTCCACGCCAAGCAGGCCGCGTCATCCGTCGTCACCATGGGCGGCGCCGGTACGCCCACCTCTCTCTAATCCTTCATCGTTCCGTCTTCCGGTTTGGAATTCACCTGCTAGCTGGATCGGAGCAAGCTCTGACTGGCTGACTGACTGAATTCTGGGAATTCGATCATTTCAGCCGTTGCCGGAGACATGGTGAGGTACGTGGAGGAGGACCTGCGGAAGAGGGCCGATGAAGTCGTCGAGAAGGCGCGCAGCCTCTGCGTCGCCAACTCGGTAACACCCAACCACCAATTCCTCTGATTGTATTCCTCGATCGACAGATAAAAAAATGTTGTACTCCAACAAAATTCGCAGGTGGAGGGTGTTGTGGAGGTGATCGATGGGGAGCCGAGGCACGTCATCTGCAACGCGGTCGAGAAGCACGGCGCCGATCTGCTCGTCGTCGGCAGCCATGGCTACGGCGCCATCAAGAGGTAATTGATTCGTTGCTTTTGTTCTCCATTGATTCTGCAGGTTTCAGCTGAGGAGCTTCAAGCCAATGGTGATGGGTTTCTCCTGAACTCTTGCATATTTCAGGGCATTTCTTGGGAGCGTGAGCGACTACTGCGCCCACCACGCGCACTGCTCGGTGATGATAGTGAAGCAGCCAAAGCCCAAGAAATGATCGCCGCCATTTCCGGTGTGGGATCGTGTCCGATTCCAGTATTGACATTGTGTCGTTTGCGTGCAAGTATCCCTACTTAATTACTAGTACTGGATGTTTGTTCATCCGAATGTATGTATATCAATGCCTCACACGATGCTTCAGGTTCATCTTCTGATATCATCATCATTCGCCATTCCATGCCGACATTTCTTGTGGATGTAGATGTTGATTTGGATATATGATATATTGATAGTATTGATTTACTACTGTATGATGTGATTGTTCTCAAAGAATCTGGTCAAACGTTTAAAAAACGGCGTAAGACAAAACATATATGTATGGGCCAAACACTCGCAGGTCCGTCGCCTCAAAGAAATCCTCGACCTTTTCTCCCAAGCAACTGGTCTTCGCATCAATTTCCACAAGAGCACCTTCGTCCCCGTTGGCGTCGTTCCGGAGGACCTTGCCTCCGAGCTTGCCGGCATTCTCAGCTGCTCCGTCTCGTCCTTCCCCCAAACCTACTTTGGGCTGCCTTTATCGGACCATAAACTTCCAGAGTGTCGGCACCGGAATTCCTTTCAATCAAGATCTCCGGGCGCATCTCGGGCTGGCGTACGTCCCTGCTCCCCATTGGCGGGCGTCTCACTCTCACTAA
The DNA here is from genome assembly GCF_022539505.1 of Lolium rigidum. Lineage (NCBI taxonomy): Eukaryota > Viridiplantae > Streptophyta > Magnoliopsida > Poales > Poaceae > Lolium > Lolium rigidum. The sequence continues at coordinate 330,547,711 of NC_061514.1, read as the reverse complement.
TGCGGTTTTGTCCGCCCTCCCGTCGTTCGCGATGTCCGTCCTACCTATCCCAAACGGGACCCTCGTGAAGATGGACAGGCCCCGGCGGGGCGATGTTCTGGAAAGCAATGGAGAAATGCTCTGGTGGCGACTGCCAGGTTGCTTGGGACTACGTATGTCGACTAAGTTCCGAAGGTGGCCTCAGCATAACGGATCTTGGCCTCCAAAACAAATGCCTCCTGCTGAAAGTCTTGCATGGCCTTTTCTCTGGACGGGACTCCCCGTGGACTAGGTGGGTAAAGCGCAGCTACCTCGGTGACCACCCCCAGGCGGCCACGCCCGCCTGGAGGTGCTTCCAGGCACTTCTCCCCCTGTACCGCTCTATTACTAGGGTGGATCCCTGTGACGGTCGCTCGACCTCCCTCTGGCATGACTCATGGAGCCCCCGGGTCCCCCGTATGTGGCCCTGCCTGCAGCCTACTCATATTGCATCCGCCCCCTCGCCTCAGTCGCAGACACCCTCGAGTGCGGGGCTGTAGATATCCATGCCACCCACCGTGTGACCGCTGCTGCCGCCGGTGAGCTAGACTATGTGCGCGCCTGCCTCTCGCGAATCTCCCTCACCATGACGCCGGACATGCATACCATCACCCTCGGGCCCTCCACCAACTTCAGCACAGGAGTCGTCCCCGACCAGGACATCAAATGGAACTGCTTCGCTCCACTCAAAGTGCGAGTGTTCTTCCGGATCCTCCGTCTCCAAAGAACCAGAACTCGCGCGCTGCTGCACCGTCTCGGTGTGTGCCCTCCCCGACTGCCCGTTTTGCCCAGGGACCGAGGGAAGCATTGCACACTTACTCGTCTGTTGTCCCCGCCTCAGACCTTTATGGAACATCGTCTCCCCCTCGATGCGACCTCACGACGGCGCCGACCCTCCGGCTCTCCTTGATGGCCTCTCTGAGAATCTGCCTCGGATGCCCGTCAACACGCGCAACACCGCCATCCTTGCTCTCCTTTGGTCAGTATGGAAGCCCCGGAACAAGATGGTCTTCGACGAAGACCCCATGTCTACTACCCGGGTGGTTGCTATGATCGTTGACCACCTACGCGCCACCCCGGACCCCCGATGGGTGCTGGTTTCAGCCCCCCTCACCCCCGGGGATCGACACTTGTATTTGACATTTTATTGAAATACATGAGTTCAGGTGGACAAATCGCCCCCCGTTGATTCCTCAAAAAAAAAAAAACCTTTCGAGAAAAATGAATCAGTCTTTACTATTAAGCTGAAACATGCAATGTCACACTTCTCGTGATATCACACTTTTCACTATTTACATGCCAAATGCAAGCGCACAACAATCTATTCCGGTTAACCGTGGTGCACAACGCCATGCCTCCTACTTTTTAGCTCATATTGATTATGGCGTGTAACAAACTAGCTACTACACCCGTGTCCAAAAATATAAGCTAAGCACTGTAGGCGCGGGGATCTAGGATCAGATTGATACAGCCTGTGACATCTTTCCCATCCTTGATCACGATCGTACACGGTGGCGACCGTCGGCGACAGGAAGAGTGGGTGGCCATGGAAGTAAGATCGCCAACAGCTGTGGTTTGGCGGGCTAGGCTGTCTTAGGCGGTCTGCTAGCGATCGGTTGTCCCTCTTCTCTGACCTGGCAATAATCGTGACCGACGAGGCCCTCCACCGTGTTTGAGACGCGGAGGTCTTCGGCGAGGCCGTGAACGACATCTAGGCCAGAGGGAGGGCACCTCCACCCCTTCAACTTCAAAGTCGAGGCAGCATCCGCATCCTTCCTCAACGACTAAGTTTTCTCTCGATCGACTACAACCTGGTCAACGACTCCGGCGCCGCGTCAATCTCTATGATCACACATTATGTTGGGAGCACTGCTTAGGTTTCTACACACGGCGACATCTCCTGTTGCGCCATGGCGGAGACGAGAACGGCTACTCCATCGGCCTCATGCCGAAACACCTTGGTGAGCAGTAGCGGGACGTTCTCTCCTTCTGGCCATAGTTGTCGCCGGTGTGGGATGATAGCAGGCCCCACACCCAAGGCATGAGAAAGTGGCAATCGCCGAAGATACCAAACCTCGCGAGTTGCATATATATAATCTATATATGTTAGAAGATTTTCTTAACATAATATGTACTAATTATTGACGGCAATATTTCCATAACATTTAATATTTATTATAGTGTTTGTATTAAGGGGCCCTAGATTCGATTTCGCCCAGGCCGGTGAAATCCCAGGACCGGCCCTGATCCTACGCTACGATTGTCGTGCTCTGCTCGATGGCGGCAGACCCACGGGGTTCAATTCTACCAATATGCCGCCGGGTACAAACTTGGATTTCTCAACACCTTCGAGGTGGGGGCAATGGGGTTGTACCGCATCATGCGCTCGTACAAGGGAGGTGCTATACACCACCCTGGTCGGTGCGGACCAGCCACCGCACCCCCGAGTGCTCGTTGGCCGACCCGATGACGTCTGTTTTCGTTTTTTTTTCTGTTTTTCTCCTTTTCTGCTGTTTCATTTCTTTTCTTTTTTAAAAAATTTAAAATGCCAATGTGAAATTTTTTCGAAAAAACAAAGAATACAAATTTGTATATTTTTGAAAAATTTAAAGCATTATTTTCTAGTTTTTTTTATATGAACAATTTTTGGATTTGAACAATTTTCGATGTGAACAAATTTTAAATTTGAACAAAATTTACATTTGAATATTTTTTAAATTTGAAAAAAGTATAAATTTGAACATTTTAAAATTTTAAACAATTTTTAAATTTGAACAAATTTCATATTTGAACGGTTTTTAAATTTGAACGGTTTTCAAATTAGAACGGTTTTTTGATTTGAACGGTTTTCAAATTTGAACATTTTTTATTTTTTTTAAATTTTTTTATAAATTAAAATTTTCGAATCAAAAAAATATAATCAAAACCGAAAACAGAAAAAAGAAAAGAAAACAGAAAACAGAAAAAGAAACCAGAAAAGAAAAAAAAGAAAAAGCAAAAACGAACTGCACAGGCTAAACAGACCCAAATGGGCCTGGCCCATACCCGACCAGGGGGTGTGCGGTGGCCGGTCGGCCGGTAGCACCTGGTCGGTGTATAGCTTTTGCCCTGTACAAGGTGCCAGCGTCGGGCGTCGAGGTGCTTCCCTCATCTCTTATTTCCGCTCCGGGCCTCCTCTATCTTCTGATCCCCCTCTCCCTGATCTGGCAGCATCGCCATCGACTTGTGGTTGTCGTCGTCCTGAGCATACTGTCGGCCCTGCGCACAATGGCGGCAGAGATATTCTTGGTGGCGGAGCAGACGGTGTCCTCCACCCTAGCAGCGGTCTTCGCTGACTTACCCGGCTGCTGTGCTTTTTCCTCGGCTCAACTTACCATGTGTGAGGCTTGCACTTCTGCGGAGAGTTGTGCTTTCTCATATCCTGGATTGCATGCTCTCCCTTGACCCTGCTCTTTCAACCGCTTTCATATACACACTGTATGAAGCCAAAGTAAAGATCTAAGCATGGCTTTCTGGGTCAGGGCAGTTCGGCACCATGTGACGAGTTCATGTGCGAGTCATGAGGACAACAAGGACACCTGGCTCGGGATTTGGAGCATCTCCACCGGCAGCCGCCAAGTAGGCGTCGGCAAGGGCGTTGAGCACCTCTGTTTGGGGGATGTCGGCACAACATCCTCTATTTAGGGAAGCTGTTCCCACATCGACGCTCCCAAAACGGCGGTCTTGATAGATGTTTTAAATTAAAATTATAAATAAATGCATAGAAAATTGAATAAGAAACATTTTATTCCACAAACTAATACATAATTGGGAACGCGGTTTACATGAAGATATAGTTTGGAACATGGTTTTCCACAAACTAATACATAATTTGAACCATGGTTACATATATATAAAATATTGCAAAAAACTAAACCTAACTAGGCCGATCATCGCAGGTTTCGTGTGTTCGCTCGCCAAGAAAGAACACTCGAGGGCACACCGATCACCCAAACTGAAAAATCCAGTTGGTGAGGGTGCCTCTATTGGTTCTTTCGAGGAAGAACATCCAAAAACATGTGTGCTGATATTCGCTGCGAAGAAACAACACTCGAGTCATCGTCCTCCTCGGCGTTGTCGCCGTGGTAGTGGCGGCGGCTACGCGTCTCGTCGAACACCTTGACGCTCATGTCCCTGTCGCCAAAGTAGGAGAACACGAGCACGAAGCCGGCTTGGAGGCGGTGGTGGCGCGCGAACTTCTCCCAGCCGATGTGGAGGTACATCTTGCCGCGCGCGTCGTAGATCACATCCACGATCCACCGGTAGTAGCCGCACGCAGCCTCCCGCGGATGCGGCGTGGCCGGCGGTCGTTGTCGGCGACGAAGTCGGCGAAGGTGTCCGGCAGCCTCCGGATGCCGCGTGGGTCGCCCTTGAGGACGAGGACGAGGACGAACTCGAACACCACGGGAGCGGGGGAGCGGTGGCGCTCATTAACGGCGGCACGAAGAGCAAGGCGCGTGCGACGGGACGGTTCGCTGCACTTCTGCGGAAACTGCACCGCCGCTGCGGCTCAATAACTCCCGTCGTGAGGTAGGCGACGATTAGGTTAAAATTGAATGAGCCGCTGACACGTTGGCCCCACCACTCCCTGCTGGCGTCGACTTTTGGGATGTGTGGGCGACGAGGCGGCTCCCACGCCCAAAATTTTCAGCCTCGCGAGCGCGCCGGCGCGCCCGATTCACGCCCTTGGCGAAGGGGCCGGCACGGGGTTGCTTGGCGATTCTATTGGGCTCCAAATTTGGCGGGCGCCGTTTGGGTCGCGCCGGTGCGAGCACATTTTCACTCCCGGCCCTCGATAAGCTATCGGGACCGCCGGTGGAGATGCTCTTAGATCACGCACCCGGTGGAGCGCCCGCTCACGCTTCGCCGACCTATCGCGTGGTAAAGAGAAGAGAGTACGAAAGAATTGTAAACGAAAGCGGACCGCGGAAAGATTCTAAATATGACTATCAACGGATTATGGTTTCGAGGGTCATCCATTACGAAAAGACTTTCCTCCGAGTGGATATGTAGAATTGGGTGACTTGAATATGCAGCAATTTGCCCGCTATGGATAGGCAGGCATTCCTTTACTCTTTACCGGCTTATGCATTTATAGCCTAATCCTCCCTTACTTTCAGGAAGAACGTGAAATTTTTTTTCCTTAAATGGGAGCAGAGCAGGTTTGAAAAAGGTGTCTTCCTGGCCCTTGTTCGCCCTGGCCCATCACTTTATTGTGTGGGTTGCGGCGGAACAGTGTCTACCCAGGTAAACGGTTTTGGTTCTCCTTGAATGGTTAGGTCTGAATTCCACAATGGAGCTTCAAAATTTTTTGTTTCCGAATTAATTTTCTCAGTTTTATTAATCTTTTTAGTGAATCTTTGAAAGATAGATTTGGAAAGATAGATATTATGATTAGTTCTTTTCTTTACTATCTACCTACCGTTCTTCTATTTTTTTTGAGTTATTCACGTCAACGGTAGTAATAAAGCATATGTGTTATGTAAATTATATCTTATAAGTTGCAAGCCTCATGCATAGTATACTAATAGTACCTGCACCTTGTCCTAATTAGCTCGGATTACCGGGATTATCGCAATGCACATGTTTTAACCAAGTATCACAAAGGGGTACCTCTATGCCGTCTGTACAAAGGTCTAAGGAGAAAGCTCGCATTGAATTTCTCGCTATTGATTATTCTCAACTTAGACATCCATACCGGGACAACATAGACAACAGATAATGGACTTCCCTTTAATGCATAAGCATGTAGCAACAATTAATGTTCTCATATGAGATTGAGGATATATGTCCAAAACTGAAACTTCCACCATGATTCATGGCTTTAGTTAGCGGCCAAATGTTCTTCTCTAACAATATGCATGCTCTAACCATTAAATAGGTGGTAAATCTCCCTTACTTCAGACAAGACGGACATGCATAGCAACTCACATGATATTCAACAAAGAGTAGTTGATGGCGTCCCCAGGAACATGGTTATCGCACAACAAGCAACTTAATAAGAGATAAAGTGCATAAGTACATATTCAATACCACAATAGTTTTTAGGCTATTTGTCCCATGAGCTATATATTGTAAAGGTAGAGGATAGAAATTTAAAGGTAGCACTCAAGCAATTTACTTTGGAATGGCGGAGAAATACCATGTAGTAGGTAGGTATGGTGGACACAAATGGCATAGTGGTTGGCTCAAGGATTTTGGATGCATGAGAAGTATTCCCTCTCGATACAAGGTTTAGGCTAGCAAGGCTATTTGAAACAAACACAAGGATGAAGCGGTACAGCAAAACTCACATAAAAGACATATTGAAAACATTATAAGACTCTACACCGTCTTCCTTGTTGTTCAAACTCAATACTAGAAATTATCTAGACTTTAGAGAGACCAATTATGCAAACCAAATTTTAGCAAGCTCTATGTATTTCTTCATTAATAGGTGCAAAATATATGATGCAAGAGCTTAAACATGAGCACGACAATTGCCAAGTATCACATTATTCAAGACATCATACCAATTACTACATGTAGCATTTTCTCGTTTCCAACCATATAACAATTAACGAAGCAGCTTTCAACCTTCGCCATGAATACTAAAAGCTAAGAACACATATGTTCATACGAACCAGCGGAGCGTGTCTCTCTCCCACACAAGCATGAATTTATTCAAACAAAAACAAAAACAAAAACAAACAGACGCTCCAAGTAAAGTACATAAGATGTGACCGAATAAAAATATAGTTTCAAGAGAAGGAACCTGATAATTTGTCGATGAAGAAGGGGATGCATTGGGCATCCCCAAGCTTAGATGCTTGAGTCTTCTTGAAATATGCAGGGATGAACCACCGGGGCATCCCCAAGCTTAGACTTTTCACTCTTCTTGATCGTAGTATATCATCCTCCTCTCTTGACCCTTGAAAACTTCCTCCACACCAAACTCGAAACAAACTCATTAGAGGGTTAGTGCATAATCAAAAATTCACATGTTCAGAGGTGACACAATCATTCTTAACACTTCTGGACAGTGCCCAAAGCTACTGGAAGTTAATGGAACAAAGAAATCCATCCCACATAGCAAAAGAGGCAATGCGAAATAAAAGGCAGAATCTGTCAAAACAGAACAGTCCGTAAAGACGAATTTTATTGAGGCACCAGACTTGCTCAAATGAAAATGCTCAAATTGAATGAAAGTTGCGTACGTATCTGTGGATCACTCACGTAAATTGGCATAATTTTCTGAGTTACCTACAGATAATTTTGCCCAGATTCGTGACAGACAGAAATCTGTTTTCTGCGTAGTAATCCAAATCTAGTATGAACCTTACTATCAACGACTTTACTTGGCACAACAAAACACAAAACTAAGATAAGGAGAGGTTGCTACAGTAGTAAACAACTTCCAAGACTCAAATATAAAACAAAATTGTTGTAGTAAAATAAACACATGGGTTATCTCCCAAGAAGTGTTTTCTTTATAGCCATTAAGATGGGCTCAGCAGTTTTAATGATGCACTCGCAAGAAATAGTATTTGAAGCAAAAGAGAGCATCAAGAGGCAAATTCAAAACAACTTTAAGCCTAACATGCTTCCTATGAAAAGGAATCTTGTACACAAATAAATTCATGAAGAGCAAAGTGACAAGATCAGGAAGATAAAACAAGTGTAGTTTCAAAAATTTCAGCATATAGAGAGGTGTTTTAGTAACATGAAAATTTCTACAACCATATTTTCCTCTCTCATAATAACTTTCAGTAGTATCATGAGCAAACTCAACAATATAACTATCACATAAAGCATTCTTATCATGAGTCTCATGCATAAAATTATTACTCTCCTCATAAGCATAATCAATTTTATTAGTAATAGCGGGAGCAAATTCAACAAAGTAGCTATCATCAAATATAGGAGGCATATTGTAATCATAATCAAATTTATCCTCCATAACAGGCGGTAACAAAAGACTACTATCATTATAATCATCATAAATTGGAGGCAAAGTATCATCAAAGAAAATTTTCTCCTCAATGCTTGTGGGACTAAAAATATCATGCTCATCAAAGCCAGCTTCCCCAAGCTTAGAATTTTCCATATCATTAGCAACAATGGTATTCAAAGTATTCATGCTAACATGTTCCATGGGTTTTTTAATTTTCAGATCAAACCATCCATGTCTTAAATCAGGAAATAGAATAAGAAGCTCATTGTTGTCCATTATGCCAAACTAGTGTAAACAAGAAACAAAAAGATGCAATTGCAGGATCTAAAGGAAATAGCTTCGAGCACACACACAATAGCGCAAGAAAAGTACTGTTACCTGAAACTGGAGTATGAGTGCCTTTTACCTTTCCTCCCCGGCAACGGCGCCAGAAAAGTGCTTGATGTCTACGGGAGCTTCTATTCTTGTAGACAGTGTTCGGCCTCCAAGAGCAGAGGTTTGTAGAATAGCAGCAAGTTTCCCTTAAGTGGATCACCCAATGTTTATCGAACTCAGGGAGGAAGAGGTCAAAGATATCCCTCTCATGCAACCCTGCAACCACAAAGCAAGAAGTCTCTTGTGTCCCCAACACACCTAATAGGTGCACTAGTTCGGCGAAGAGATAGTGAAATACAGGTGGTATGAATAAGTATGAGCAGTAGCAACGGCACCGAGAAAAGTGCTTTGCCCGGGATCGGCGTGTGATTGATGGTGGTAATATTGCAGGCGATACAGATACGGTAGAAACGATAAACAAGCAGCGATAGCAGTATTTAGGAACAAGGCCTAGGGATCATACTTTCACTAGTGGACTCTCTCAACATTGATCACATAACAGAATAGATAAATGCTAGACTCTACACCCTCTTGTTGGATGATGAACACCACTAACTGTGTAGGATTACACGAACCCTCAATGCCGGAGTTAACAAGCTCCACAATATTCGATGTTCATATTTAAATAACCTTAGAGTGCATGACAGATCAACATAACCAAACCAAGTACTAACATAGCATGCACACTCGTCACCTTCACGCTACGAAAGGAGGCATAGATCACATCAATACCATCATAGCAATAGTTAACTTCATAATCTACAAAAGATCACAATCATAGCCTACGCCAAGTACTAACACGATGCACACACTCGTCACCATTACACCGTGCGAGGAGGAATAAACTACTTTAATAACATCACTAGAGTAGCACATAGATAAATTGTGATACAAAACACATTGCAATCATAAAGAGATATAAATAAGCACTTCACTATGCCATTCATAACGGTGAATAAGTATTCTGTGAAATATAGCCTAAGAGACCCACACGGTGCACACACTCGTCACCTTTACACACGTGGGACAAGGAGTCTCCGGAGATCACATAAGTAAAATCCACTTGACTAGCATAATGACATCTATATTACAAGCATCATCATATGAATCTCAATCATGTAAGGCAGCTCATGAGATTATTGTATTGAAGTACATAGGAGAGAGATGAACCACATAGCTACCGGTACAGCCCCGAGCCTCGATGGAGAACTACTCCCTCCTCATGGGAGACAACAGCGTTGATGAAGATGGCGGTGGTGTCGATGGAGGAGCCTTCCGGGGGCACTTCCCCGTCCCGGCGGCGTGCCGGAACGGAGACTCCTGTCCCCCGGATCTTGGCTTCGCGATGGCGGCGGCTCCGGAAGGTTTCTCGTACCGTGGCTTTTCCGTCTCGAGGTTTTAGGTCGAGGGGCTTAAATAGGCGAAGAGGCGGCGTCAGAGGGTCGAAGAGGATGTGAGAGGGTAAGGCGGCGCGGCCAGGGCCTGGGCCACGCCAGCCTACCTCCTGGGCCCACCAGGGCAATGGAATGAAATAAATATTCACGCTTTCTGACACAGAATTCCCTAGAAGGGTTAGGTACATAGGATATGGATAGTCTTTTCCAATGCGATAAAATAAAGCGACATCTCTATTCTATGATATTTCTATATATATATAGAATATGATATCTAATATGACACCCGATTTGTCAAAGGGATTGGATTGAAATCAGAGCATGTTTATCAATTTGTGATAACTACTTATTTATGAGTGAGAAATGCTTCATGCGAGCACCCTTGGCGGCCTGCTTTTGAGACAGGGAGGCCAAATTCTTTTTTTGCTAGTAAAAATCATGTCAAATAATATTAAAAATAATTAAAAATACATGCATTTGACATCACAGATTTAAAATGATAACACGAGACTTTAAGTTCCGGCTCCGCCATTGCACGCACCACCAACGAGGACGCCCCGTTCGTGCACATTGCCATGGACTGCAACTACTCAGTTTTTTGGAGATATTCCATGGTTTTACTTTTTCTTTAGTCATGGATGGATGGATGTTTTTCTCAAGAATTCAGTAGTTGTTGGGGTACTTTGGCGTTTATTTGATACAAATATGCTTCTTTTGGTCGAGGGTAGCCAATGTTCACCAATTGGAAGGTGAGGCTGGGGCTGTATCAGGGCCTTCTTTCCACCATGCAAGAATGTCACTGGATGTCCTGTTGACAAAGGTGGCAGAATTTTCAGGGGTATTAGTTTTTGTCCCGTTTCTGGATAACTATGATTTAGTTGTTCTAAAGATTCTTACATTATGAGTGTGTGAAATGTAGGAAATAATTTCTCATCTGGACTATATTTTCTTTGAAATGTTATAGAGTACACGTTTTTTTTTTCTAACATTCACTAATTTGGTTGCTCATTTTTTTTCCGATAAATATGCAATGAAATATGATGGTGACACTTCTGTAAGACTCACTTGAGTAAGTACTAAAGGTTGGACATACCAAGTCATGGGAGTTTATTGCGTGCGGAATATCAACTTGCACCACGAGCCATTGCCATGGGTGATTGGCAGTGACTTTATGAGGTAGAACAATCATTTTTTCTTCTCTGCTTAAAATACAAAGTAGTTACTTTTTTACAATGATTAGTCATTATTTATTGTGTAATTGTTGTCCTAATGCATAGAGAAATTTAAATTTCAAATTTTTCGATAAAGGACATATATTAATATCAAGAAGATATCAATTACATCCAGCCTATGCAACTACGCAATACCCTAATGATAGTACGGATGCTCCCAACCAAAAAAAAAAACTAAGAAACAGAAAGTCCCGCTCATCGTGCTCCAATCCTAGCAGCAGTAATACATTCACCACCATGACAACACCTGAACTCCAGACTCTAAAAAAGGAACGCCTCTAGCCCTAGCAACAATAATACATCCACCACCCAGCATTGTTCCATTCGTCGACGGAGCTTTCCGGAACTCATCACTCTAGCCAGATGAAGACGGACATGCCTCAAGCAGATCTTCATCTATCTTCGCATAAGAGAAACCCGAGGACCGCCAACATTATTCAGGTCGGGCCCAACGCCACCGACCATCCCAGGCCGGCCGAGGCAACGCGGCGAGACACCTTGCAACCGGCCGACCCTCCACCGGCGACAACCAATATGATGGAGAGGGAAAGGAGAAGACTAACTAGGGCTTACACCCATTTGGTTCGTCCCACCTCGCACCTTCACCGCCGGGATGGCCCGCCGTCGGAGGTCACCACCACCATCACCAGGACGCCTCCCAGACTGGCGCCCAGGTCGCCGTCCGCCGCGCCGCCGATGCCCTAGGCGTGCCGCCGCTCACGTCAACGCACACCGAGCAGCCAGCACGCCGTGGTGCCCGGCGAGCGGACCACGTCCAAACCGGGGAGGATTCTTCCCGCGCCGATCCACCGCGGCAGGGGACGAGCATGCCCCTCCGGCATAGACTAGGCAGAGCTCGGCCGCGTCCCCTGGCGGTGGCGGGGGGAGGAAGGAGGGGTGGGGGATGGAGGCGGTGGCGGCTATCTAGGGTTCCCCACGTCGCCACGCGGGGCGGGAGTAGGAACCTGTTTCGTCGTTTGGTCGCTCTTGCCAACCGCTCCTCATTTTAAATCCATATAGCTGACATTGATTGTTTCACCTTAATAGCTATATGATCAGTATATGTTTCATGGTTGATCTGTGTAATTTTTTCTTGTGGAAATAAATTGAGTTGTGCCCCATTTGTTTAATGTTCAGTTTTGCTTACTCGTTTTGTTTCGGACTTATACGTTTTTAATCAACGGGTTGGAATACTGAAACAAAAGTGTGTATATATCAGGATAGGAGCTATGCGTTCTTCTGTAAAGTATTGTTCCATTTGTGCAGTGCTTTGACTATGTCTGTTTGAAGCATAGCGAGATGAAGTATCCTTAGTGAAACTGATGAGATGCCATCGTTAGTGAAACTGATGGGATGATAGAGGATACAAACCTTTTATTACTTTCTTCAGACAATCAGAACACAACATATCATAATGACAATTAGGTATGGCACCTCATTATTCCCCTGAACTTTCACTAACTTATTCACAGCCAGCAATTAGACTGGTAGACATGGCACCTGAAGTTTAGTTAGCTGCCACTGGAAGGGCTATTGAACAATGCGTATGCTCGTGTTGGTAAGTTGATTAAACTTGCAGTAGTACTTTGCGAACATCTCTTTATGTGTTCTAGGTAATAGTATACTATATTTCCTTGAAAGGCTTCTCAACTTAGGATTTTTTTTGACTATCTTAAAGATTATTGTTGAGAGTTATCATTGTTAACAATAGATATTGGTAGTCGACGATTATCTAGAGTTTTATTGTACTATTTTTAACATATCGAGAGACCCTGATGGGCCTGGATGCATTAATTATCAGGGGTGCACATAAAATTACATCAGCAAAACGAAAAGATGGAAACAATAAACAAGAAAACACAATCAGATCCTTTACACTCGCCGGAAGAACGCGAGCTCAAACTGCAGCCATCCTTGCGTAGCCGTGGGACAAATCCACTTGGCGCCGAGAGGAAGGGAGACGATGCCGCGAGCTCGAAGAGTGGCCTCCACTTGGAGGTTGAAGAAGAATCTGCCATCATCCCTGGCTTCAAGAACAAAGACCACTAGCGCATCAACAAAGTCGACCGGCATAACTTGGGCCACCGAGAGTGCTCACCTTCCATCTGCGTACTAGCAGGAAACTAGTTATAGGTGGGAGGTCTTTCTGTGATGCACCAATTTTCAATGCGCCATAAAAATATTATCTGTGGCGCACCAGACTACGTGCGCCACTAAAATAGATGTTTATGTGGCGCACTCCTTTCACATGCGCCACAGAAATATGGTGGGCCTCACCTCACCCCAGTCAGGCACAATCATTGGTTTCACTATTTTTGTGGCGCATGGATTGACGTGCGCCATATAATTACACCTTTTTATGGCACACGTTACTTGGTGCGCCACAGAAATATGTCCAATTATTGGTCCTTCGACGGTCGGTTTGTATATCTCTATCGCAGCTCCCTCCCCCTCCCTCCTCCATGCGTCGCCACGGGGCTCTCTCCCCCTCCCTCCTCCATACGTCGCCGCGGGGCTCCCTCCCCCCTACATCCTCGCCTACTTCCCCTTGCCCCTCCCCCGCTCTTGCGCCTTCGCCTCCTCACTGTCGCTGGGGACCACGCCTCCGTCCCGGTCGAACCTCATCGCCTAGTCGAAGCGCACAACCTCACCATCCACCTCCACGCCGCCACCCTCGACGCGTTCGGCGCCATGGTCCGCGTGGGCGCGCTCCCCAACACACGAACCTACACCATCCACCTCCACCACCTCGCGGCCGCGGGATTCGTCTATTGCCGTTGTTGCGCACGCCGCATACCACCCAAAAGTACAACGTGCTCGCATCGGCCGGCAAGTTCGACCGGCTCCGGTGGCTAGTCCGCGAGATGGTGGCCGTCGACGCCATCATACCCGGGCGGCACCGCGACGCGATGATCCTCTGGATCCACAGTCGAGACTACACCAACCGCGTCACGGTGCCCAACGCCGTGGCCTCCGCCACGGTCGCCGACCTGCAGCGCCTCATCGCCGCGACCGTCACCATGCCCGTGCTGCTCCAGCGCCGTCAGACGCCACCTCCTCGCCACCGACGCCCCTCTTCTGCCTGCAGGTACCCTGGGCCCCTCTTCTCGCCTGCAGGTGCTCAACTTAGTTCATTGTACAAGTGAATTTAAAATTAATTGGGTGCAAGTTCATAAGGAAATGGTGCTCAACTTAGCTTTTGGTAGTTCATAAGGAAATGGTGCTCAGCTTAGTTCATAAGCAAATTTGCATGGTGCTCAACTTAGTTCACAGAGTGCAAGTGAATTTCGTTCATAAGGAATTGTATTCAACTAGGAACTAATCCTAATTCAACTAAAACCAGGAATCTAAAATGCAAGTGAATTTAAAACCATGAATTCAAGTTGTTCATTTTATTCATTTTTATGGTTATTGTTATTTAACTAGGAACTAATCCTAATTCAACTAAACCCATGAATCTAAAATGCAAGTGATTTTAAAACCATGAATTCAAGTTGTTCATTTTATTCATTTTTATTGTTAGTGTTATTTAACCAGAAACTAAAATTTAGAACCTACTACCACTAATATTCAAACTATCATGGTTACTCACTAAAATTAAAACTGTGAATATGTTTGTGAACTGTGGCTCTTTAGTTTCGATAGCCCGTTTTGCGCATTTCATATGGTCTTTAATTTTATTTGCACTTGTCGATGATTAGAATGTTTGGTCACTACACTTGGAGGCGGGGCCAGTGAGCCTGGTGTGATGGTACAAATATCAATCTCTTGTACATCCTACTTGACCTCACTAAATATTAATATTTGTTTCGACCAACAAAGTATGAGGCATTTATTTAGATGATCCTACTTGGATCGTATTTGAGTTGGCCTTCTTCGTTTATTTTGGTCTTTCTTCGATATGGTGCCGATGATTAGAATGTTTAGTCACCGTAAACTTTGGGGTGGAGTAAGTGAGCCTAGTATGATGGCACAAATATCAATCTCTTGTGCATCGGACTTGGTCTCACTTGCACCATCCCGGAATGTTATTTGTTTCGACCAACAATGTATGAGCCATTTATTTAGTTGATCCTAGTTGGCTCTTATTTGTGTTGGCCTTCTTCGTTTATTTTGGTCTTTTTCCGAGAGTGCCAATGATTAAAATGTTTGGTCATTACACTCCGGGGCGGTGCTGACGAGCCTGGTGTGATGGCACAAATATCAATCTCTTGTGCATCCTACATGGCCTCTCTAACACCGTCCTGGAATCGTCCTGGAATGTTAATATTTGTTTCGACCAACAATGTATGAGGCATGACATTTAGTTTATACTAGTTGGCTCTTATTTCTGTTGGCACATCTTAATTAATTGCATTGACTGATGATTACAACTAGCACCATCTGATGGAAAAATGATAGTGTAAGATCATTTCATATGTCCATGCAAATTTCTTGCGCATTTGATGTGGTATTGCGATTCTCATTTTGCTCTGTGTGTGTCATTATATGAGGCATTGTATTCCATTTACTTCGGTTTTCAGAGTGTCGATGATTAGAATATTTTGTCACTACACTCGGGGCGACGCCTGGTGTGACGACACAAATATCAATCTCTTGTGTGCATCCTATCTGGCCTCATTGACACCGTCCCTGAATGTTAATTAATATTTTTTTCGACCAACAAAGTATAAGGCATGCTATCTAGTTGATACTACTTGGCTACTACTTGGCTCGTATTTGAGTTCGCCGATGACTAGAATGTTTAGTCACTCGTACGCTCTAGGGTGGAGCCAGTGAACCTGGTGTGATGACACAAATATCAATCTCTTATGCATCCTACTTGGCTTCGCCGACTCCATCCCTGAATGTTAATATTTGTTTCGACCAACAAAGTACGAGACATGCTATTTAGTGGATACTTAGTACTTGGCTTGTATTTGAGTTGGCATTCTTCATTTACTTTGGTCTTTCTTCCATTTTAGTCACTACACTCGAGGACAGTGCAAACGAGCCTGGCGAGAGAGAGGAGGGAGTGGAGGAGGAACCTGATGAAGACCACTTTCATCGCTCGTAGTGACTGCAGCTATCTTTCTATTTGTAACTAGAGATGATCAAATTTGTATCAATTAAAACTTGTGTAAAAATTTGACACTTGTCACTATATCACTATGTGTATCTCGGGCTCTAAGTAATGTGATGACATAGTGATGTGTCTGTTTTCATATACCATGTCAAATATATTACTGTTTATATTATACCTATATAATTGCTATATAAAACATGTATAAAACATGTATTTGTACAGCGGACAGTACAGAAATCGTATATACATATCACTAATTATGTGGGGCACCTGTAAATAACTCCGTGGCGCACCTATTTCTGTGGCGCATCACATACCCATGCGCCACTAAAACATAGTTTCTGTGGTGCATGGGCTGGTGCGCCACAGAATTACAATTTTAGTAGCGTAGATTCTATGGCGCACTGCTCATACGCCATAGAATACCATTTTTAGTGCGCCACTGAAGAGTCTTTCCCTACTAGTGCGGCATCACCACTCCAAGGCAGCCAGACGATGTTGTGAGCGGAAGGTTGAATAAGCAGGCGGGAGAATGATAGTGTTATCATGGGAATGGAAACGTGCAACAATTGCCAATGAGGAGAAAAAATAGATAAATAATGAGTACGAACGGTTTAAACTGAGTAATTTGATTGTCCTAAGAAGTACACTACTGCTTTAAGTAAAATAGATGAACTACATGTGTAAACATATTTAGTACATTATTGTGTTTTCGTAGGGAAGCACGGGCATTCAACTAGTACCCTCTAAAGGTACTAGTGAGGCTATCGTGTAAGGAGCACTAGATCAGTTTTCTCGCCTGACGATCTTATTGAAAATAAAATACAAAATGAAATAATTGGTGACAGAGGTTTGCCAACCTTCATATTCTAGAAGAGGTATGTTCAAAATTATATCTTAGTTTTTTATATGTTTCGGTGAACTGTTGATGTACTACAAATAATGCTTGCTTTGAGAACTGTGGGTTTCAATCCATTTCATATTTCATTATCAACATGAAATTAGAAACAACAAAGGTGGTGTTACTCTGCGCATTCGGTAGGTACTTCACATGTCAAATGTTGCCTTTTGACACTTATTTCGTATGCTTCAATAAATAAAACCAAATATGCACAGAAAAAAAAACTCAAAGTTTTTCACAATTTTTATTCTTTAGTATTGTTTCCTTGCATAGGTAAGTAGCAAAGATTGGTGTGGACTTACCAGAAATGACAAATGTCAAACATTCACTGTAAAATTGCACTGCAATTTGTTGACAAGTACAATACTCTGAGTCAAAAATGGCAATACACACATGCCAAAATATAGTGGCACGTGAAAAAATATCCTAAAATGTCAAATACTTATTTGAGTCCAAAATTCTAGATACAAATTAGTGTAAAACAACGTAATTAGAAATCCAATAGAGACTATCGTAAAAATACAATAAAACTAGTGTAAATTGTAACAAATCAAAATGTTGTTTCCAATGATTTGTATTTACATTTCAAAAGTAGTTAGCATCAAGTGGACTGTTTCTTGGTTTTATTTTATTCTGATGGAATCACTCTCAGTTGTGATGTTATATTTAAATCTTGACTCGGTAGTAACTCTTTTTGAAGGTTTCATCTGAACTGGTCATGAAATTATCTCCATCTTGCTTAGTTACTTCCTTCTACTTGCACTTATCCCAATTTAAAATTTTGGTCAGACTTCAAGCTCAACTAGTTGCCTTTCTGGCATCATGCTTATCGTTGTTCCTAACTTCTTCAATGCCTTTTTCACAAGCTCAATAAAACCGGAAAGAAGTTGAGGATATGGAGTAAGAGCCTCTTCCCCAAAGCAAAAGTGGAGCTATATATGGCCTTAGAGGTCATTCTCCATTTGGATGTGGCGCAAGAAAATAGGGTTCTTAGCGATGAGGAAAGATACCTAGCTTAGAGAAAGATTGAAAAGAAGATTCGTTGGTCTTGTGGCTCTTGAGAGATCAAGGAAAAGGCAAGCCTCAAGAATCACAAATATCAAGTAGGGAGACGTAAACACGAGATTTTTCGCCTTCGTGTCAATGCTCGAAGAAGAAAGAACCACATCCATCGCCTTGAACACAATAATGGTTTGGTCACGGAGCAAGACCATAAGAAAGCTATCATCCATAGCCGCTTCAAGAAGATACCTCGCACCAAAAACATCAATTGGGCAACAACCCTGCCGCATCTCGCCTACGCTGACATCGGGGATGATCACACCCTCGTTTTTTCGGTAGTGAGCATGAAGGCATTCCGGCCTCAACGCCGCCTTAGGAATCTGCTAAGACGGGCAAAAAGCACAAACAAAGAACACACAAGCATTTTTTACCCGGGTTCGGGCCGCTCGTTGTGGGTATACTTCATAGGTGTACCATCGACGAGTGCCTAGATCCGGCAAGCCCGGGTGGCCCACGGACGGTGATGAGGCATGTGGCCCATCGGGCGGCCCGCTTGTTGTTGATCATGAAGGGAGAAGTCCAGCCCCAGGATCAGCAGGCCGGATCCGTACCGACATAGAAGTAATCCGGATCTTCG
>NC_061514.1:330512088-330529015 GCF_022539505.1 Lolium rigidum | reverse complement strand
TTGTTAATTTGGGACTGGGAATCCCATTGCCGGCTCTTTTTGCAAAATTATTGGATAAGCGGATGAAGCCACTAGTCCATTGGTGAAAGTTGCCCAACAAGATTGAAAGATAAACACCACATACTTCCTCATGAGCTATAAAACATTGACACAAATCAGAGGTAATAAATTTTGAATTGTTTAAAGGTAGCACTCAAGCAATTTACTTTGGAATGGCGGAGAAATACCATGTAGTATAGGTAGGTATGGTGGACACAAATGGCATAGTGTTGGCTCAAGTGTTTGGATGCATGAGAAGTATTCCCTCTCGATACAAGGTTTAGGCTAGCAAGGTTGTTTGAGGCAAACACAAGGATGAACTAGTACAGCAAAACTCACATAAAAGACATATTGTAAACATTATAAGACTCTACACCGTCTTCCTTGTTGTTCAAACTCAATACTAGAAATTATCTAGACCTTAGAGAGACCAATTATGCAAACCAAATTTTAGCATGCTCTATGTATTTCTTCATTAATGGGTGCAAAGCATATGATGCAAGAGCTTAAACATGAGCACAACAATTGCCAAGTATCACATTACCCAAGACATTTATAGCAATTACTACATGTATCATTTTCCAATTCCAACCATATAACAATTTAACGAAGAGGAAACTTCGCCATGAATATTATGAGCTAAGAACACATGTGTTCATACGAACCAGCGGAGCGTGTCTCTCTCCCACACAAGCATGATGTAATCCAATTTATTCAAACACAAACAAAAACAAAAGCAAACAAACAGACGCTCCAAGTAAAGTACATAAGATGTGGCCGAATAAAAATGTAGTTTCAAGAGAAGGAACCTGATAATTTGTCGATGAAGAAGGGGATGCCTTGGGCATCCCCAAGCTTAGACGCTTGAGTCTTCTTAATATATGCAGGGGTGAACCACCGGGTGCATCCCCAAGCTTAGAGCTTTCACTCTCCTTGATCATAGTATATCATCCTCCTCTCTTGACCCTTGAAAACTTCCTCCACACCAAACTCGAAACAACTCATTAGAGAGTTAGTGGACAATAAAAATTAACATGTTCAGAGGTGACACAATCATTCTTAACACTTCTGGACATTGCATAAAGCTACTGGACATTAATGGATCAAAGAAATTCATCCAACATAGCAAAAGAGGCAATGCGAAATAAAAGGCAGAATCTGTCAAAACAGAACAGTCCGTAAAGATGGATTTTATTAGGCCACCAGACCTGCTCAAACGAAAATGCTCAAATTGAATGAAAGTTGCGTACATATCTGAGGATCACTCACGTAAATTGGCATAATTTTCTGAGTTACCTACAGAGAATTTTACCCAGATTCGTGACAGCAAAGAAATCTGTTTCTGCGCAGTAATCCAAATCTAGTACTTACTTTACTATCAAAGACTTTACTTGGCACAACAAAACACAAAACTAAGATAAGGAGAGGTTGCTACAGTAGTAAACAACTTCCAAGACACAAATATAAAACAAAGTACTGTAGCAAAATAACACATGGGTTATCTCCCAAGAAGTTCTTTCTTTTTAGCCATTAAGATGGGCTCAGCAGTTTTAATGATGCACTCGCAAGAAATAGTATTTGAAGCAAAAGAGAGCATCAAGAGGCAAATTCAAAACACATTTAAGTCTAACATGCTTCCTATGCATAGGAATCTTGTAAATAAACAAGTTCATGAAGAGCAAAGTAACAAGCATAGGAAGATAAAACAAGTGTAGCTTCAAAAATTTCAGCACATAGAGAGGCATTTTAGTAACATGAAAATTTCTACAACCATATTTTCCTCTCTCATAATAACTTTCAGTAGCATCATTGATGAAATCCACAATATACCCATCACTTAAAACATTCTTATCATGGTTCATATGCATAGAAGTATCATTAAATTTGGCGTAAGAAGAGTTATTCTCATTAATAGTAATTGGAGCAAGATTATTATCAAGAATTTGAACATGGTAAACAAGTTGTCTATTAAGGGAATTGTTTTTAGTAACCCAATCATGACTATGACAAGTTTCATAAGGATAGTTAGAACCTATATCATAGCATTCTTTATAATAATCATTAGGGATCGGAGGCACATTGTCATCATTTTCAGAATTAATTTCCCGGAGATTTGCAATATCAAAAGTAGTGTGCTCATTCAAATCATGATTGCTAATGTATGTAAAGGGCATAGGAAGATCATCATATTCAGATTCATTATCACAATAATCATTAGGAGCAACATACTTACGGTTACCTATTGTTATCTCATATACGCGGGGATATGATGTTACCTCTTTCTTTTTATTCTTCTTCTTCTTCTTCTTCGTTCCCTTCTTCTTCTCCTTCTCTTCCTTCTCCTCGTTCCCTTCTTCAGGAGGGAGAGGCTTGAAGGGTGGCTTGTCCGCATAACCTGATTTACTTTCAGAAACAATAGAAGAAACTTGGGAGGATCCCTCCTTTTCATTAATTAGTTGAAAACACACAGCGGTCCTATCATATTTTGGCAAGGTGTCATCTTCTAAAATATTTTGTATGTAAGTATTTGTATGGCTATTATCAATGCAATAAGAAAAACACCCATGCAGGACATCATCAATATCAAGATCACTCATATGTAACCAAGAGATTTTTCTCGACAGTTCTTCACACCCCAAAAATAAAGTAAGTTCATCATGCTGATTAGGAGTAATTTCATCATCACAATACAAATTTGCAGCACTCATTGGGTTCAAAATATCACTGGAGGAACATTGAAAATTAAAATGACCCACTTCATGGCAAACTTCACAAATAAAAGGATAGAGGGCACAAACTTTTTTACCAAGATCATCTAGAGCCCTAAACCACTTTCTAGTTTTTTCATTAGCATGATGGATGCAATATTCATCTTTGATTTGATTAATTCCACAAGGTCTATGTATTCCACAAAAATTAACATGCTTATAGGAAATAGAATTCTTAGGAGTTTGAGCATGCTTATTGCAATAATTAACAACAATTTCATTCTTCATGCAAGCCTCTTTAAAAGGTTCATGATACTTATCAAAATTATTTTTAGGCAATTCGAAATGAGAAGCAAAGGCTTTATAAAGATTTGCAGCAACTTGAGAGTCAAGACCATAAGTGGCACTTATATTTCGAAATTTATCGGTATCCATAAAAGCTTCAATGCATTCATAATCATAATTTATACCCGACTCTTTACCTTCATTGTTCTCCCATCCTTCAGCGTTGTCCTCAATCCGATCAAGGAGATCCCACCTAGCTTCAACCTCCTTGCTTGTGAAAGATCCCTCCGAACACGCGTCCGGATAGTCCTTGTGTTGTCCCGAAAGCCTCGCATAAAAATTGTTAACAATAACATTACGGGGAGCTCATGAATGGGACATTTGAGCATTAGTGATTTCAATCTCCCCCACGCTTGAGAAATATTCTCTCCATCACGAGGATAAAAGTTATAAATATAATTCCTATCAATATGCACTTCATGCGGAGGATAAAATTTAGAATAAAAGAGAGATGCAATTTCCTCCCAACCAAGAGAATGCCTATTCTCCAACAATTTATACCAATGCGCTGCTTTACCGGACAAATGAAACGGAGAATAGCTTCTTCCTCACTTCATCCATAGAGATACCTGCACACTTGAATAACCCACATAATTCGTGCAAAAACAAGTAAATGATCTCTAGGATGGACAGTTCCATCTCCTTTATAGTGGTTGTCCATAACACGTTCAATAATTTTCATGGGTATTTTATAAGGAATACTTTCAGCAGGTGGATTTAAAATATCGAAGCATTATTAGAGTTATCGCATATGGGAGATAAAGCATTATCGAACAAATTTTCTCCCCTAAAGATGGGAAGCTAAAAAGACCACAAAAACTAGCTTCCCCAAGCTTAGACTTCTTCATAGCATTAGCAGTAATTGCATTCATACTAATAACATCGCTACTAGCATGCAAATAAGGTTCCATAGGTTTTTTAATTTTCGCATCAAACAATCCATGTTTTAAATTAGGAAATAGAATAAGAAGCTCACTCTTGTACATTATGCCAAACTAGTGTAAACAAGAAACAACAAGATGCAATTGCAGGATCTAAAGGAAATAGCTTCGAGCACACACACAACGGCGCCGGAAAAATACTTTACCTGAGACCGTAGTATGAGAGCCTTTTACCTTTCCTCCCGGCAACGGCGCCGGAAAAGTGCTTGATGTCTACGGGAGCTTCTATTCTTGTAGACAGTGTTGGGCCTCCAAGAGCAGAGGTTTGTAGAACAGCAGCAAGTTTCCCTTAAGTGGATACCCAAGGTTTATCGAACTCGGGGAGGAAGAGGTCAAAGATATCCCTCTCATGCAACCCCGCAACCACAAAGCAAGAAGTCTCTTGTGTCCCCAACACACCTAATAGGTGCACTAGTTCGGCGAAGAGATAGTGAAATACAGGTGGTATGAATAAGTATGAGCAAGTAGCAACGGTGCCGTAAAAGTGCTTGGCGTGTAGTTGATGGTGGTGGTATTGCAGACAGTAGTAACGCAGTAAAACAGTAAACAAGCAGTAGTAACGTAGTAGTAGTAACGCAGCAGTAGTAAACAAGCAGTAGTAACTCAGTAGTATTTAGGAACAAGGCCTAGGGATTACACTTTCACTAGTGGACACTCTCAACATTGATCACATAACGTAACGGATAAATGCATACTCTACACTTTTGTTGGATGATGAACACATTGCGTAGGATTACACGAACCCTCAATGCCGGAGTTAACAAGCTCCACAATAATGCTCATGTTTAAGTAACCTTTAGTGTAAGATAGATCAACGCTACTAAACCAAGTACTAGCATAGCATGCACACTCGTCACCTTCATGCATATGTAGGAGGAATAGATCACATCAATATTATCATAGCAATAGTTAACTTCGCAATCTACAAGAGATCTTGATCATAGCATAAACCAAGTACTAACACGGTGCACGCACTGTCACCTTTACACACGTGCAGGAGGAATAAACTACTTTAATAACACATCACTAGAGTAGCACATAGATAAATTGTGATACAAACTCATATGAATCTCAATGAGATCATTGTATTGAAGTACATGGAAGAGAGATGAACCACATAGCTACCGGTACAGCCCCGAGCCTCGATGGAGAACTACTCCCTCCTCATGGGAGCAGCAGCGGTGATGAAGATGGCGGTGGAGATGGCAGCGGTGTCGATGGAGAAGCCTTCCGGGGCACTTCCCCGCTCCGGCAGGGTGCCGGAACGGAGATCCTGTCCCCCAGATCTTGGCTTCGCGATGGCGGCGGCTCTGGAAGGTTTTCGTGGGTTTCGTCAATTGGTATCGGGTTTTCTGATCCAGGGGCTTCTTATAGGCGAAGAGGCGGCGCAGGAGGGCTGACAGGGGGGCCACACCATAGGGCGGCGCGGCCCCCCCTCTGGCCGCGCCAGCCTAGGGTTTGGTGGCCCGGTGGCCCCCTCTGGTCCTTCCCGGGTGTTCTGGATGCTTCCGATGAAAATAGGAACTTTGGCGTTGATTTCGTCCGATTCCGAGAATATTTCGTTACTAGGATTTCGAAACCAAAAACAGCAGAAAACGAGAACTGGCACTTCGGCATCTTGTTAATAGGTTAGTTCCAGAAAATGCACGAATATGACATAAAGTGTGCATATAACATGTAGATAACATCAATAATGTGGCATGGAACACAAGAAATTATCGATATGTTGGAGACGTATCAGTTCCCCAAGAGAAGAAATCAATAAAGAAGAAAAAGGGGAACACATGCTACTTATGCCGTGAGAAGGGGCACTTTGCTTCTTCTTGCTTAGGTGGTACCTTATCTAACCCTATAATTGTTGATGATGATTATTCTCTAGGGAAGGATAAGGATGTAAATGTGTTTGCCAAGTTTGTTGGAACTCAAAGTGGTTTCAAGAAAAGAACCATTTGGGTTGCCAAGCCTATTGTGACTAACCTCTTAGGACCCAACTTGGTTGGGGACCAACAATCTCAAACTTGATCAATAGGTACAAGTGGAGGGCATTGGAGACTTGGCTACTTCATGAAGAATTAAGGGATCTTCATATACTATATTTTTACCATGCCAAGTCGTATGGATTATCATCTATATCTTATATCCAATGTTCCTCTTTGAGGTAACTTATATTTCAACTCTTCATGTTTATTGTAAGTTACTTGCCCCTTTGCATGTTTGGTTTTGTACCAAATATGTGTATGTATGTGTTGTGTCTTACTTGCCTATCTTGTGTATTCAAGTATGTTTGTTTGACTCATCATATACTTGTGTATTGTTTTGAGCCTAATGCATCTTGATGATATCTTATTTGGCTCTCTTTGAAGTGATTAATGGAACATCCCATTTTGGGGGAGTGATATGCTTTGTGCATTTCTCTTCCTTTAAAATGTGTGTACATGGGTACCACCACTTAGTATTGATATTGCAAGATTATCTAGTCACTATGTGGTGTGCCATACTCATGAGAAATTCAAATTCTAAATATCCATTAATCATCTCTAGTTGAATTTTAGTTGCCTCTTATTTAGAAGAAATGACTTATCACATTATGGAGGAGTAATATGTTTTGTACATATCACAAGCCTAGAAAATGTGAACATACGAGGTTATGCCACTTAGAGTTGATGCTCTTAATTATCTTGTTCCTAGGTGGCATGTTTGCTCAAACAAGCTCCACTTGTAGTAAAAAGATTTTATTGCTCATCTTTTGGTTCTTGTTTGAATAAAAAATTCTTGGTGCGGTTTTTCCTCAAGTACATATCTCTATATCTTATTTGGGACACCGTTTGCTTCAAGTTATTCTAATCATTGCCGTGCGTGATTGTGTGACTAGTTGAAGTTATCAAGAATCTTCATCCATGCATAGTGCTTAATTCTATATACTTATCCTATGCCTTTTATTGTGAAGTTGATCCTTACTATCATTGTAAATTCACCACCGAAAATTATTTCCAATATACTCATTGTCCTTGACAATTGATAACCTTGTATGTGGTTGAATTCATGGATCATCTTCACCTTGGATTGCTTCTTATTTACTTATTTTATTTCCAAGAAATCTTTGTTGCTCCCATTTGTCTTCCTTGTCCCTTTGAAAAATCTTTTGATAAATTCTCTTAATTCATATCAAGTGTTTGTTTTGGAAGACAAACCTTTTCCTTACGGTACATTGTGCCATTGTGAAGAGTGTAGAGGGTTTGGTTTATTTGTTTGAACCTTGCTCTCTTTGGGAGTTTTGCTATCTCATTCCTTCTTCTATGCTTTATTTGTTGAATGAGATAAATCTTTGAGCATGTTTGCTTTATTTCATCCTTTATGCTCAATGGTCTCTTCTTAGTTCACTTGTTGAACTTTGTTGAACAAATCATTTGTGATTTGCTTCTTAGATATAATTTGGACAACAAATTTGTTTTGTGACACCTCTATGCCTTATTGAATTCTTTTGGTGTTTTGTCCAAAGTATATCTTTCTTGGATCTTTAAAAGTTTTTGTGCATGCTTATATGTAATTTGTTTATACTTGTAGCATGCTTGCTTTCTTTTGATCCATTATGTATGATATACTCCATCAAATCCTAAATGGCTAAGATGTGCATGAAATTCAAATTTCATCTAAATATGCACATGTTTATATGGAGTGTGTCCTATATATTGTGGTTAGTCTAACCATGTTGGACCCAATGAGTTTGGGGACCAAGATGTACTTGAATGATGTTTTAGGTACATTGGAGATGCAATGGAGGCTTGTCTCATCTATAAGGAAGGTGTTGTCACCATATGAGGATTGGAGTCAAGCTAGGATGATCGATGAACTCTTATCTACTACATCAAGCCATTGCCATCTCGGTAACAAGTATCTTATTCATGCACTCCCATATAGCATCCAACCTCTTGTAGGTTGTATCTTGGCATGAAATTATTTATTTCGAAAATATTGCGGTTCTTGAAAAACCCTTTTAAAGTAAAACTTCTTATTGAACATTTGAGTAATTTGAGAAGATGCATATGATAGGTGATACGTCTCCGACGTATCGATAATTTCTTATGTTCTATGCCATATTATTGATGATACCTACATGTTTTATGCACACTTTATGTCATATTCGTGCATTTTCTGGAACTAACCTATTAACAAGATGCCGAAGTGCCAGCTTCCTGTTTTCTGCTGTTTTTGGTTTCAGAAATCCTAGTAACGAAATATTCTCGGAATTGGACGAAACGAAGACCCGGGGGCCTATTTTTCCACGGAGCTTCCGAAGACCGAAGAACATACGAAGTGGGGCCACGAGGGGCTGCCACCATAGGGCGGCGCGGCCCAGCCCTTGGCCGCGCCGACCTGTGGTGTGGGGCCCCCGTGTGGCCCCCCACGTTGCCCTTCCGCCTACTTAAAGCCTCCGTCGTGAAACCCCTGATGCGAAAAACCACGATACGGAAAACCTTACTGAGACGCCGCCGCCGCCGATCCCATCTCGGGGAT
The DNA here is from genome assembly GCF_022539505.1 of Lolium rigidum. Classification (NCBI taxonomy): domain Eukaryota; kingdom Viridiplantae; phylum Streptophyta; class Magnoliopsida; order Poales; family Poaceae; genus Lolium; species Lolium rigidum. The sequence goes on along the minus strand of NC_061514.1, from coordinate 330,520,467 downwards.
TCCGGAGATCTCCTCCGGCACCCTGCCGGAGAGGGGATTCATCTCCCGGAGGACTCTACACCGCCATGGTCGCCTCCGGAGTGATGAGTGAGTAGTTCACCCCTGGACTATGGGTCCATAGCAGTAGCTAGATGGTTGTCTTCTCCTCATTGTGCTTCATTGTTGGATCTTGTGAGCTGCCTAACATGATCAAGATCATCTATCCGTAATTCTATATGTTGTGTTTGTCGGGATCCGATGGATAGAGAATACCATGTCATGTTAATTATCAAGTTATTACACATGTGTTGTTTATGATCTTGCATGCTCTCCGTTACTAGTAGAGGCTCTGGCCAAGTTTTTTACTTTTAACTCCAAGAGGGAGTACTTATGCTCGATAGTGGGTTCATGCCCGCATTGACACCTGGGACGGTGACAGAAAGTTCTAAGGTTGTGTTGTGTTGTTGCCACTAGGGATAAAACATTGGCGCTATGTTCGAGGATGTAGTTGTTGATTACATTACGCACCATACTTAATGCAATTGTCTCGTTGTTAGCAACTTAATACCGGAGGGGTTCGGATGATAACCTGAAGGTGGACTTTTTAGGCATAGATGCGGTTGGATGGCGGTCTATGTACTTTGTCGTAATGCCCAATTAAATCTCACTATACTTATCATGTCATGTATGTGCATTGTTATGCCCTCTCTATTTTTCAATTGCCCGACTGTAATTTGTTCACCCAACATGCTTTTATCTTATGGGAGAGACACCTCTAGTGAGCTGTGGACCCCGGTCCATTCTTTAATATTGAAATACAAATCTGCTGCAATACTTGTTTTTACTGTTTTCTCTGCAAACAATCATCTTCCACACAATACGGTTAATCCTTTGTTACAGCAAGCCGGTGAGATTGACAACCTCACTGTTTCGTTGGGGCAAAGTACTTTGGTTGTGTTGTGCAGGTTCCACGTTGGCGCCGGAATCTCCGGTGTTGCGCCGCACTACATCCCGCCGCCATCAACCTTCAACGTGCTTCTTGGCTCCTCCTGGTTCGATAAACCTTGGTTTCTTTCTGAGGGAAAACTTGCTGCTGTGCGCATCATACCTTCCTCTTGGGGTTGCCCAACGAACGTGTGAAATACACGCCATCAAGCATATTTTCTGGCGCCGTTGCCGGGGAAATCAAGACACGCTGCAAGGGGAGTCTCCACTTCTCAATCTCTTTACTTTGTTTTTGTCTTGCTTTATTTTATTTACTACTTTGTTTGCTGCATTATATCAAAACACAAAAAAAATTATTTGCTAGTTTTACTTTATTTACTGTCTTGTTTGCTATATCGAAAACACAAAAAAATTAGTTTACTTGCATTTACTTTATCTAGTTTGCTTTATTTACTACTGTTAAAATGGCCAACCCTGAAAATACTAAGTTGTGTGACTTCACTAGCACAAATAATAATGATTTCTTATGCACACCTATTGCTCCACCTGCTACTACAGCAGAATTCTTTGAAATTAAACCTGCTTTACTTAATCTTGTTATGCGAGAGCAATTTTCTGGTGTTAGTTCTGATGATGCTGCTGCCCATCTCAATAATTTTGTTGAACTATGTGAAATGCAAAAATATAAAGATGTAGATGGTGACATTATAAAATTAAAATTGTTCCCTTTCTCATTAAGAGGAAGAGCTAAAGATTGGTTGCTATCTCTGCCTAAGAATAGTATTGATTCCTGGACTAAATGCAAGGATGCTTTTATTGGTAGATATTATCCCCCTGCTAAAATTATATCTTTGAGGAGTAGCATAATGAATTTTAAACAATTGGATAATGAACATGTTGCTCAAGCTTGGGAAAGAATGAAATCTCTAGTTAAAAATTGCCCAACCCATGGATCGACTACTTGGATGATCATCCAAACCTTCTATGCAGGACTAAATTTTTCTTCGCGGAATTTATTGGATTCAGCTGCTGGAGGTACCTTTATGTCCATCACTCTTGGTGAAGCAACAAAGCTCCTTGACAATATGATGGTTAATTACTCTGAATGGCACACGGAAAGAGCTCCACAAGGTAAGAAGGTAAATTCCGTTGAAGAATCCTCTTCCTTGAATGATAAGGTTGATGCTATTATGTCTATGCTTGCGAATGATAGGACTAATGTTGATCCTAATAATGTTCCATTAGCTTCATTGGTTGCCCAAGAAGAACATGTTGATGTAAACTTCATTAAAAATAATAATTTCAACAACAATGCTTATCGGAACAATTCTAGTAATAACTATAGGCCATATCCTTATAATAATGGTAACGGTTATGCTAATTCTTATGGGAATTCTTACAACAATAATAGGAATACACCCCCTGGACTTGAAGCCATGCTTAAAGAATTTATTAGTACACAAACTGCCTTTAACAAATCTGTTGAGGAAAAGCTCAATAAAATTGATATTCTTGTTTCTAGAGTTGATAGTCTTGCCTATGATGTTGATCTTTTGAAATCGAAAGTTATGCCTAATAGGGATATTGAAAATAAAATTGTTACTACAGCAAATGCCATCCAAGTTAGAATTAATGAGAATATAAGATTAATGGCTGAACTGCGTGCTAGGTGGGATAGAGAAGAAAATGAAAAACTAGCTAAAAAAGAAAATGTAGCTAAAGTTTGGACTATTACCACCATTAGCAATGCTAATGACTCATATGTTGCTGCACCTCCTACTATCCATGATAAAATAATTGGTGTTGGCAATGCTTCTACTCCTAGTTCAAAGCGCGCAAAATTACCTGAAACTGCTAAAACTGCTGAAACTGCCTGTGATAAAACTGCTGAAATTTTTTCCAACCTTGGGGATGATAATCCCATTGCTTTAGATTGTAATGATTTAGATTTTGATGATTGCCACATCTCTGAAGTTATAAAGTTCTTGCAAAAACTTGCTAAGAGTCCCAATGCTAGCGCTATAAATTTGGCTTTCACAAAACATATTACAAATGCTCTCATAAAAGCTAGAGAAGAGAAACTAAAACTTGAAACTTCTATTCCTAGAAAGCTAGAGGATGGTTGGGAGCCCATCATTAAAATGAGAGTCAAAGATTTTGATTGTAATGCTTTATGTGATCTTGGTGCAAGTATTTCGTTATGCCTAAAAAAGTCTATGATATGCTTGACTTGCCACCATTGAAAAATTGTTATTTGGATGTTAATCTCGCTGATAATGCTAAAAAGAAACCTTTGGGGAAAGTTGATAATGTTCATATTATGGTTAACAATAACCTTGTCCCCGTTGATTTTGTTGTCTTGGATATTGAATGCAATGCATCTTGCCCCATTATATTGGGAAGACCTTTTCTTCGAACCGTTGGTGCTACTATTGATATGAAGGAAGGTAATATTAAATATCAATTTCCTCTCAAGAAAGGTATGGAACACTTCCCTAGAAAGAGAATGAAGTTACCTTATGATTCTATTATTAGAACAAATTATGATGTTGATGCTTCATCTCTCGATGTTACTTGAGATACACTTTCTGCGCCTAGCTGAAAGGCGTTAAAGAAAAGCGCTTATGGGAGACAACCCATGTTTTTACTCCAGTATTTTTGTTTTATATTTGTGTCTTGGAAGTTGTTTACTACTGTAGCAACCTCTCCTTATCTTAGTTTTGAGTTTTGTTGTGCCAAGTAAAGTCTTTGATAGAAAAGTAAGTACTAGATTTGGATTACTGCGCAGTTCCAGATTTCTTTGCTGTCACGAATCTGGGTCTATCTCCCTGTTGGTAGCTCAGAAAATTACGCCAATTTACGAGCATGATCCTCAGATATGTACGCAACTTTCATTCAATTTGAGCATTTTCGTTTGAGCAAGTCTGGTGGCCTAATAAAATCCATCTTTACGGACTGTTCTGTTTTGACAGATTCTGTCTTTTATTTCGCATTGCCTCTTTTGCTATGTTGGATGAATTTCTTTGATCCACTAATGTCCAGTAGCTTTATGCAATGTCCAGAAGTGTTAAGAATGATTGTGTCACCTCTGAACATGTGAATTTTTATTATGCACTAACCCTCTAATGAGTTGTTTCAAGTTTGGTGTGGAGGAAGTTTTCAAGGGTCAAGAGAGGAGTATGATGCAATATGATCAAGGAGAGTGAAAGCTCTAAGCTTGGGGATGCCCCGGTGGTTCACCCCTGCATATATTAAGAAGACTCAAGCGTCTAAGCTTGGGGATGCCCAAGGCATCCCCTTCTTCATCGACAACATTATCAGGTTCCTCCCCTGAAACTATATTTTTATTCGGCCACATCTTATGTACTTTGCTTGGAGCGTCGGTTTGTTTTTGTTTTGTTTGAATAAAATGGATCCTAGCATTCACTGTATGGGAGAGAGACACGCTCCGCTGATGCATATGGACAAATATGTCCTTAGGCTTTACTCATAGTATTCATGGCGAAGGTTGAATCTTCTTCGTTAAATTGTTATATGGTTGGAATTGGGAAATGCTACATGTGGTAATTGATAAAATGTCTTGAATAATTTGATACTTGGCAATTGTTGTGCTCATGTTTAAGCTCTTGCATCATATACTTTTCACCCATTAATGAAGAAATACATAGAGCTTGCTAATTTGGTTTGCATATTTGGTCTCTCTAAAGTCTAGATAATTTCTAGTATTGAGTTTTGAACAACAAGGAAGACGGTGTAGAGTCTTATAATGTTTACAATATGTCTTTTATGTGAGTTTTGCTGTACCGTTCATCCTTGTGTTTGTTTCAAATAACCTTGCTAGCCTAAACCTTGTATCGAGAGGGAATACTTCTCATGCATCCAAAATCCTTGAGCCAACCACTATGCCATTTGTGTCCACCATACCTACCTACTACATGGTATTTCTCCGCCATTCCAAAGTAAATTGCTTGAGTGCTACCTTTAAAATTCCATCATTCGCCTTTGCAATATATAGCTCATGGGACAAATAGCTTAAAAACTATTGTAGTATTGAATATGTACTTATGCACTTTATCTCTTATTAAGTTGCTTGTTGAGCGATAACCATGTTTCTGGGGCGCCATCAACTATTCTTTGTTGGATATCATGTGAGTTGCTATGCATGTCCGTCTTGTCCGAAGCAAGAGAGATCTACCACCTTCATGGTTGGAGCATGCATATTGTTAGAGAAGAACTTTGGGCCGCTAACTAAAGCCATGATTCATGGTGGAAGTTTCAGTTTGGACATATATCCTCAATCTCATATGAGAATAATAATTGTTGCCACATGCTTATGCATTAAAGAGGAGTCCATTATCTGTTGTCCATGTTGTCCCGGTATGGATGTCTAAGTTGAGAATAATCAAAAGCGAGAAATCCAAAATGCGAGCTTTCTCCTTAGACCTTTGTACAGGCGGCATGGAGGTACCCCATTGTGACACTTGGTCAAAACATGTGCATTGCAAAGATCCGGTAGTCCAAGTTAATTAGGAAAAGGTGCGGGCACTATTAGTATACTATGCATGAGACTTGCAACTTGTAAGATATAACTTTCATAACTCATATGCTTTATTACTACCGTTGACAAAATTGTTTCATGTTTTCAAAATAAAAGCTCTAGCACAAATATAGCAATCGATGCTTTCCTCTTTGAAGGACCATTCTCTTTACTTTTATGTTGAGTCAGTTCACCTATTTCTCTCCACCTCAAGAAGCAAACACTTGTGTGAACCGTGCATTGATTCCTACATACTTGCATATTGTACTTGTTATATTACTCTATGTTGACAATTATCCATGAGATATACATGTTACAAGTTGAAAGCAACCGCTGAAACTTAATCTTCCTTTGTGTTGCTTCAATACCTTTACTTTGATTTATTGCTTTATGAGTTAACTCTTATGCAAGACTTATTAATACTTGTCTTGAAGTACTATTCATGAAAAGTCTTTGCTATATGATTCACCTGTTTACTCATGTCATCACCATTGTTTTGATCGCTGCATCCACTACATATGTTTACAAATAGTATGATCAAGGTTATGATGGCATATCACTTCAGAAATTATCTTTGTTATCGTTTTACCTGCTCGGGACGAGCGGAACTAAGCTTGGGGATGCTTGATACGTCTCCGACGTATCGATAATTTCTTATGTTCTATGCCATATTATTGATGATACCTACATGTTTTATGCACACTTTATGTCATATTCGTGCATTTTCTCGGGACTAACCTATTAACAAGATGCCGAAGTGCCGGTTCCTGTTTTCTGCTGTTTTTGGTTTCAGAAATCCTAGTAACGAAATATTCTCGGAATTGGACGAAACGAAGACCCAGGGGCCTATTTTTCCACGGAGCTTCCAGAAGACCGAAGAACATACGAAGTGGGGCCACGAGGGGCTGCCACCATAGGGCGGCACGGCCCAGCCCTTGGCCGCGCCGACCTGTGGTGTGGGGCCCCCGTGTGGCCCCCCACGTTGCCCTTCCGCCTACTTAAAGCCTCCGTCGCGAAACCCCTGATGCGAAAAACCACGATACGGAAAACCTTACTGAGACGCCGCCGCCGCCGATCCCATCTCGGGGGATTCTGGAGATCTCCTCCGGCACCCTGCCGGAGAGGGGATTCATCTCCCGGAGGACTCTACACCGCCATGGTCGCCTCCGGAGTGATGAGTGAGTAGTTCACCCCTAGACTATGGGTCCATAGCAGTAGCTAGATGGTTGTCTTCTCCTCATTGTGCTTCATTGTTGGATCTTGTGAGCTGCCTAACATGATCAAGATCATCTATCTGTAGTTCTATATGTTGTGTTTGTCGGGATCCGATGGATAGAGAATACCATGTCATGTTAATTATCAAGTTATTACACATGTGTTGTTTATGATCTTGCATGCTCTCCGTTACTAGTAGAGGCTCTGGCCAAGTTTTTACTTTTAACTCCAAGAGGGAGTACTTATGCTCGATAGTGGGTTCATGCCTGCATTGACACCTGGGACGATGACGAGAAAGTTCTAAGGTTGTGTTGTGCTGTTGCCACTAGGGATAAAACATTGGCGCTATGTCCGAGGATGTAGTTGTTGATTACATTACGCACCATACTTAATGCAATTGTCTGTTGTTAGCAACTTAATACTGGAGGGGGTTCGGATGATAACCTGAAGGTGGACTTTTTAGGCATAGATGCAGTTGCATGGCGGTCTATGTACTTTGTCGTAATGCCCAATTAAATCTCACTATACTTATCATGTCATGTATGTGCATTGTTATGCCCTCTCTATTTGTCAATTGCCCGACTGTAATTTGTTCACCCAACATGCTTTTATCTTATGGGAGAGACACCTCTAGTGAACTGTGGACCCCGGTCCATTCTTTAATACTGAAATACAAATCTGCTGCAATACTTGTTTTTACTGTTTTCTCTGCAAACAATCATCTTCCACACAATACGGTTAATCCTTTGTTACAGCAAGCCGGTGAGATTGACAACCTCACTGTTTCGTTGGGGCAAAGTACTTTGGTTGTGTTGTGCGGGTTCCACGTTGGCGCCGGAATCTCCGGTGTTGCGCCGCACTACATCCCGCCGCCATCAACCTTCAACGTGCTTCTTGGCTCCTCCTGGTTCGATAAACCTTGGTTTCTTTCTGAGGGAAAACTTGCTGCTGTGCGCATCATACCTTCCTCTTGGGGTTGCCCAACGAACGTGTGAAATACACGCCATCAATAGGTTATATATATATCATATTTTATGATTCACCTATCACAAATATGCCCTCTAGCAATTTATTGCATATCAATTCCTCAAAGAGCTCTTGTGTGCAATATTGATGAATTTGTGAAATAAATCCGTATTTGTGATACTTGTTGCCTTTCTCAAAACACTCCAACTAGCTCTACTTCCCTTATTGTTAGTTGTAATGTTTTTGAGGTTTAACTTGGTTGAAGTTCATTCATATATACCATAAGTGAAAATTGGAGCCATAGGCTATATATGCTTCTTAAGCAAACATCCTTTGGTATATTTTATGACTTCATCTTGGATATCTCGTCTTATCTATTTTGTTAACCTCTTGTGTGTGCATGTTTCTTTATGGATCACTTTGTCCACTTTAGAAACTCATATACATAAGAGAGTTAATCCATCACCTTGATATCCTTGTTCTTTGCCAACTATCTTCTTATCCTCTTGATTTTAGTGTTATTGGTAAAGAAGATTTATGAGTGCTTGGTTTATTTATTTTCTTCATGCACTCATATCTCGTAATTGTTGGACTCAAGTTGTTCTTGATAAGCATATTCTCTTTATCCTTGTTGTGTTCTAAATGATATATAGGGAGTAAGGATTCCATGTTTGTGCATATTGTATTCACATGCAAACATTATAAATTGTGCACGAACCTTGGGGAGCTTTCTTATT
>NC_061514.1:330322137-330511988 GCF_022539505.1 Lolium rigidum | reverse complement strand
GCTTGGAGGATGCCAGCCGCCGCGTCGACATCTTCCCGGGCTGCCTCGGCTCTTTGGCAAACTTTGCCTCTGCTCTCGAGTTGGGGTTTCGGATTGTGTTCACGAGTGTAGCCCAAGGTGGATAGATACCATCGGCAAGGTAGTACCCCTTCGTGTAGTGGTGGCCATTGATCTCAAAATCCACATCGGGGAGCGGCCGCACGCTAGCCTATCAAACACGGAGCGCGCTGCAGCACATTGATGTCATTGTGCGAGCCAGCCATTCCGAAGAATCAGTGCCAAATCCATGTGTCATGGGAAGCAACGCAGCTTCAAGAATGACTGTGCACCCCTCGCGAATGGCGGCTTGTATACCCCCGCCAACCAAAGGGCGAGTTCTTCCACTCCGAGTGCATGCGATCTATGCTTGCCAAGCATCCCGGAAAACCCCGGAAGCGTTGATCGACAGCAGACGAGCTGTGTCCTCTGCGGATTAGGTTGCCGGAGGTGCTTGTTCTCCGAACGAACCGATCAACCCGCTCTGTCAGACCTCGTACATCGATTCCAAGCCGGTTGACTCACTCATGCGCGTGTACTCATCTACGAACACCGGCAAACGCGCCATATGCGAGCATCCTAATCGCTGCCGTGCATTCTGGCACGAAGAGAGGCCTACCTTGCCAATTGCATCCACTTTCGCTACGAAGTAGTCGTCGTAGATCTTCACGGCATCCATTATCCAGGCGGAGCAATGGCTCTGGTCATCCGAGCTTGACGGCGAAACATGGGCGGCACGAACAATGGCTTGGGTTTGAAGTAGTCGTTGTAGAGCTGGTCGTGGCCGCGTTCTCTTTGCGGTCCAAGGCGGCCGCGCGCTGGCAAGGACCCCCGATGCACGGGGATTTGCGAGACGATGTGCTCGTGGATGAGCAGCGCAGCATCCGTGAAAAATTCGTCGTCGGACTCCTCTTCGACGGCGTGTCGATGAAGTTCTTGAAGTAGTACTCGTCGTCGCTGTCCACCATGATGCGAAAAGGGACACATTTTAGTTCGAGCATTTGAACGAACACCTCGCGAGGCGGAGGCGATCCAAATGCTTACGTAGGGACCTGCGAGCGGCGTCTCGAGCCGACGTCCGGTGCAGGAACACGGTGCGGGAGAGCTCACCTCCGGCGCAGACGGCGCGCAGCCGGCGAACGGCGGGAGGTGTCGCGGCGGTGAGAGGACAACAGGCGCCGGCGGCGGCGTCCTCCGACTCTGCTACGACGCTGCGAAAGCAGCGCGGGACCTCGACCTATGCTTCCGCCCCGCTTGCCGGCGTCTCGGCCGACGATGGCCGGCGGCGACGCGCTCCCCAAATCGCCGGTCCGTGGGTGGCGGCGGAGCGGTGGGGAGATGTGTGCGACGGGCTTGTGTTTTGGGAGCGCGGACGGGCGGGCCGGGGGCGGACAAGGGAGGCCGCGAGCGACCAGCCTTTCGCGTCCGTGGCCACGCAAACTGCGTCCAATATTTGGGCCGGGTCTGGGTCGTCCCGGACGCGCGGCCATCCGTTTCAGGGATGGGTCCGCGCGCTGGGCCGCGGTTTTGTCTGTTTCGACCCATCCGGACGCGCGGGCGCGGGATGGGTCGCCCGGTTGGAGATGCCCTAAGGGCATCTCCAGCGGCGTGACGCATTTCTGACATCCAAAATGTTCGCGGGTGTCCGTTTGCGTCGCCTGGCGGACGCGAAAATGGTCGCGCGTCCGTTTGCGTCTGGGCCTAGCTCCAGCGGCGCAAATTCGGCGCAGGCGAGAATTCAAAAATTGGTGTCCAAATTGGGGCACGAAACTACATTTGCACGAAATTTTACAGCCGCAAGCCGAGGGCTGAAACAAGTTCATCACACTTTGCACATGTCACGGCGCAAAGTGGAGTCCAAAGGGGGCACAACAAGGCCTGAACAACAATAAAAATATCAAAAGGAGGCCAAGGTGCTGGTCGCATGGCGCCGGCGATCAGGCGTCTCGCACGCGGATTTCGGCACGCCTCTTGATGAACCAGGCCCTGGTGTCATCGTCGACGTTGCTCAAGTCGGCTAGCATGATCCTAGTGTCCTATGCAAGGATCTTGGCCTTGGCGTCCATCCTCCTAGCCTCGGCGTCAAGCAATTTGGCCTCGGAGTCTGCCTTCTGGATCTCAATTACCTCTTTCGCGAGGTTGTGGTAGATGGCAGCTGCGGCCTCTTTTTCTAGACGCCTCTTCTCGTCCCTAGCAGCCAAGGCGGCACGATTGGCGGCCATTATCTTCTCCATGCTCTGCGTGAACGCAATGGCCTGCGCCTCCCGGACAAGATCGGCCTTGGTAGCCTTATGGTCTCGTGGACGAGGTGGAAGGGCCGGACGGGCCTTGATCGTCGTCTTCGCCGTCGAGGGTGACCGTCGTGCCTCATTCTTCACGGCTTCTTGGTAGGCCGCAAAGCTTATTATCCACTTGTTGTTGTCTTTGAGCACCTCCCAACAATGGATCATATGGAAGCCCTTCTTATGCGTCGCCTACTGAACTTCTCCAAAGGCGCGGGATACCTGCACGATCATAGCCGCCAATGATGTACATACAATGATTGCAAATTGTGTAGAATGATGATGGTTGTATCGTGTTTACCACTATCCATGATGCCGGTGTACCGCTTACGGGGGTTGTTAATAGCATGTTCAACCGCCGCGCGAGGCTTGCTTGTCTCTTGTTTGATGTAGTTCCATCTTTTCCGGAGGGACTCTTCCATCGCTTTCGGACTGCTCGCGCCGGTCTAGTTTGTAATTTCGCGCGGGGAATGGCCAGTGGCGGGAATAATATCGGCCTCCAGCCACTGACGCGCGGGTCCTACGTCTTTTTTGGCGGAGACTCGGCGCGACCGTCGAGCGTCCGCGGAGACGCAAACCTGGCGCATATTTGGGCCAGGTTTGCGTCTCCGCGGACGGCTCGGTCACTTTGGTCGCCCCGCTGGAGCAGGGCCCAGACGCATTTCCGGTCACGGCGGATGAAAACGGTCGCTCAACGACCGTTTGCGTCGCGCCGCTGGAGATGCCCTAATGCCCAGGTGTTCGATGCTGTCTCTATACGTGCCCTAGGGTGTTGGATTACATTTGTGAGCAAGGAAAAAAATAGCTCGCTATAATAAAATAGCGTGGGTCTAAAAATACGCTATTAGCATGCTATAGTATGCTATTACCGCAAATAGCGCGCTATACCGCTGAAATATCGTAGCATCTCCAGATATGCTATAGCGTGCTATTAGCATTAGAATAGCGCGCTATTTTTTTCCATGGTGAGGAGTGGTCTCTTTGGCTTAGCTTTAGACGTAGAGGTGGGCGTTTGAGAGACATCGAGTAGCCTGTCGTTACATACTTACATGGTAGACTAGCCACACAAAGTTGTTGCTCGGCATCTCGGTGGTCTGTTTCCTTGGTTGAATGATGTTGTATCATTTTATCGTTTTGATCCTAATACAGTGACGCCCAAATCTCCTACGGGTTCTTAAAGAAAAAGTGTACGAACTTCATCCTTGAAGATCTTGTTATCTCTGAACATCCAAACGTTCGAACCATGCCAGTGTAATAATGCTCATGTAAAAAGAAGGAACATTAAACATATCATGGATACCTTCGAGTTCAAATGCTTTAGACGCTGGAAGTATTCTACTCCTCAGCGGGCAGACAAAGTCATAGCAATCGGAAGAGACGATGCACAATTTCTATCAGACATTGAAATTTCACTGTTTTTCATTCCGAGTCGGTGATATCCACAATTTTGATCAGAAGAACTACACGTAAAATTTTGTATTAATTATTCCCTTATAGAAAATCTATCGAACTCGCCTATAATTAATGAAATCCCTGCGGTTAGCCTATATTTTAGCCAGATTTTGTTCAATTCTGCCTAAATTTTGTCTGCAGTTTAAATCGGCAGCTGACCTAGTTAGGAATGACTAGAAGTTCAGCGCTTAGAGCATCCCCACTCGTTGGCGCTCCCCACGCCCAAATTCGGCGAAATTTTTGTCCGGATTGGATGAAGATTTAGCGTGGGGAGCGCCGAAGTTCCAGCCGTCCCCCGGCAGGAAACCCCCAACCTCGACCATTTGACATATTTCAAACAAATTCAACATAAAATTTAACAAGTTCGGCAAACAAGAGTACGAAAATTGCGGAAACAAATTCGGCGATAATCAGTACAATGTTTAACAAGTGCTGAAACAAATGAAGCACACAATTTCACAATTTTTCAAACAAATTAAGACAGACTAGTTGGCGTCGGCGTTGCCTCGGAGCCTCCATATGTGCTCCACCAGATCATCTTGCAGCAGCTGATGCATTGTAGAGTCTCGAATCTCCTGGCGCATAGCAAAGAAGGCGGCCCATGATGGAGGCACCTGGTGATTAGGCTGTGCAAGAGGACCCTCTCTCTCATATGGTGCTTCTTGCTCAGCCGTAGGAACCGGATGCTTTTCGCTCATCTTCAATAATCATATTGTGTAGGCACACACAGCGAGTTCATCACCTCCCACATCTGATCTTTGGACCAAGTCATAGCGGGGAACCGGACGACGCAAATCTCTGCTCGGAGGACACCAAATGCTCGCTCGACGTCTTTTCGGCAAGCTTCTTGTTTCTTGACAAACTCGCAAAGTTTGGGGGTGCCGGGGTTGGAGATAGTCTTCACAAATGTTGCCCACTTTGGATAGATACCGTCTGCAAGGTAGTATCCTTTGTTGTAGTGCCGACCATTGATCACATAGTCCATCGGAGGAGCATGACCCTCAACATGCTTGGAAAAGACCGGGGAGCAGTTTAGGACGTTGATGTCATTGTTGGATCCAGGCATACCAAAGAAAGAGTGCCAAATCCAAAGATCATGGGTAGCCACTGCTTCAAGCTATCACGGTGCAGCCTTTTGTGACCCTTGTACATTCCCTCGCCACGCAAACGGACAGTTCTTCCATTGCCAATGCATGCGAGTCAATGCTTCCAAGCATCCCCGGAAAACCCTAGCTTCATTTGTTGCAAGGATCCTCCCGAGTGTCTTCGACAGTGGGTGATCTCAAGTAATAGTCCCCGAACAGCTGCTTATGACGGCCCTGCGGAACCGGTAGAAACAATCAAGGGCGGTGGACTCCGCCATCCGAAGATAGTCATACTGCAGTATCACCGGGAGCTCCATACGCCAGCATCCTCATAGCCACTCGTGCACTTCCGTAGTGACGAAAATCCAACCAAACCAAGTGCAATCCGTCTTGCATCCGAAGTAGGGATCAAAGTGGCGGATGGCATACACAATTTGCAGAAATAGCTTTCTCGCTCATCCCGAAAACGACGTCGAAAAACACTCTCACCGTGCAATGGATTGTCGGCGCAGTAGTCGGCGTACAACATGCAGTAGCCCTCCATTCGCCGTCCCGGCTTGCACTTCCGGCGACCTCGTGCCGACCCACCACGTCGACGAGTTGCCAGTCCGGCGTACATGCTTGCCAAGCAACCAAGGATCATCATGTGCTCGTCGTCTTGGGCGGCTGCTGCCATCTCTTCTTGCATAAGCTCGACGAACATCTCCTCCTCCTCTTCGTCCGAGTCCATGGCCGGCGAGGCAAATGGACGAACACCTGACGGGCATGGTCGAGGCAACCCGAGCCGCGAGCGACGACGATCAAGGGTGCCGGGAAACAGTGCCGGCGGAAGAGCAGCCAGACAGGCTCGTCGTCGAAAGACGGCGAATATAGGCAGGGCGGGAAGGAGGGGCGGCGGAATTGGGGCAACGAGCCGGGCGGGGTGGTGCCGGCGGCGAGAGAGATACGAGGGGTGGAGGAGATTTTGAGCGACGTGGCGGTGGGGTTCGTGCTTCGAGTCACCGACAGATCGGGCCCTTCCCCGCTTTTCACTCGTCCGGAGTCCCCGAGCGCTCCCCGGGGGGCCGGGGGTGGCGTGGGCTCGCCGGATGGATGAAGGGCCAAATCCTGGCGAAAACTAGGAACCGGGGGCGCGACTGGGCCGAATTTTGCCGTCCGGATGAAAAAAACGCTCGCCGGGGGCCTCGACGGGGGCACGAGTGGAGATGCTCTTAACAGGCACCAAGGAGTGGAGATGCTCTAACTATAGCTTCTTCTTTTGCAATTTAAAAGAAGCCATGTTAGCAAAGCCCATCTAGGCTCCTACGCATCAAGCCTGGTGGATTTCGATATTTTGGCCTACGAAGCCCAAGAGCTCTACTACTCTGGTTAGGGAAACCTATGATGCAGCTTATGGCTATTAAACATGCATCTGCCTCTCTCACACATTTGTATATATACTACTGCTACTCCAGTTACCGTACTGCTCATCCTCTACTGAGTTCGTGTTGTGTGTTCTTGGTTTGCTCTCGTTGATGCTCAAAGTACATGTGCTAATCCCTTTTCTATTCTGCCTCGAGGCAATAAGAAAAGAGCCGTATCGGGAGGAGAGGCGAGGAGCGAAAACTGGAATTAACTAGGCTTGTTTGATTGCGATTATAGGGCTAATCTCATAGTTATTGCTAGCGCCGTTCGAGCCGCCTACCGCGTCCCGTCCAGCCAGGCCGGCCGCCGTTGCGAGCCGCGTCGAGCAGCTAGCTATTGATCCTGTCATTTCCTTCCGAGCTAGCCTACTGCAGTCCTACATACGACTTGTAGACGCTGCACCCAACTCTTGTGGCCGCTAGAGAAGGAGCCAATCTTGTGCCACATCGGTGACGGGTTTTCATTCTGTGTGTATCTACTATGAGTAGCTAGCAAGATACTATCTCTGATCGGGAGGTGGCGTTTTGGCTCATAGGAGCAAATGCTCCTATTATACAAAATAATTAAAAAACAATTTTAAAAATGTCAAAAAATTCTGACATAATTTTTTTGTTGTACACCGTGACATTCTATGTTAGTGCACAAGTTTTCATGGAGAAACAACATTTTATGTGGCATGTACAAAAAAGATAAAAATGTCTGTACGTAGTCGTGTTATAGCATCAAAATTTGTCTTTTTTACTGGAGCCACAAATTTTTATAGTTTTTTTTGAAAACTTGTGTACGAACATAAAATGTGTAGATGTACATGAAATTTTTTAGTTTAGAATTTTTGGACACTTCGAAATGTAGATTCACATAATAGGAGCAAATGCTCCTATGAGCCAAAGTGAATATCCCCTCTGATCGATCTTATGGAGTCTGCTCGGGATGCACCTTGTAACGGACCTCCTATGGAAAGCAAAACCATGGCCGCTAGTACCCCGCACTTCAGCCGCTAACGCTCGCCGGCCGGCGCGCATTGCGACCGTCTATTCTATGGCTCTCTGGGTTAGTTTTCTGTAAGAGCATCTCCACTCGTCCCCCGACGAGGCCCCCGGCGAGCCTTTTTTCCATCCGGACAGCGTCGGTCCAGTCGCGCCCACGGTTTCTCGTTTTCGTCCGGATTTGGGTCTAAATTCATCCGGCGATCCCACGCCATCCCCGGCCCCCCGGGGAGCGCTCGGGGACTCCGGACGAAACGAAAGCGCGGGAAATACCGAGGAAACTTCCCGCGCGTCTGGTGGCCCCAACTTGTCGGCGAGAGAAACCGATCGTCGTCCCCATCGCATCGTCTTCTGCGCGCCTGTGCAAAGCCTGCCGCCGGTCCGCATCCGCCGGCCACGCGGCGAGTTAATGTCGTCAGTCTTCCGCGCACGCATCGTCTTCCGCGCGCACGTAAGGCTGCCGCCGGTCAGCTCGCCACGGACGCGTCGCATTCCACGCGGCATTAATCCCCGCGCGCCAGCCGCGCCTATATACGCCGCACACGCCGCCGCGAGGCGCACCCCGTGCTCCACTCTCCCCTCCACTCTCCCTCTACTCTCCCGATGCATGCCTACGACGACGACGGCGCAGCCAGCCACAACGGCTTCCCCCGCCGGTCGCTCCCACAGCGTGGGAGGGGCACACTCCACCACCAGGCGAGGTACCCTCGCCCGCGCGGGACACGAGGCCTCCCGCGGCGGGTGGCGGCTAGTGCCGGGCGGCGTACCAATCCCGCCGCCGCCTCATGGCCACGCCCTCGACGGTCGCCATCGAGGAGGCGCGGATGACCTTGGACGGATGAGGAGCGCGCGAGCCACGCCACCACCCCGACAACTACACGGCGTGGAACTCGTACTTCTCGCGGCGGTGGGAGCGGGAGCTCGCTCTCCCACGACGGCCCGCCGCCTCCGCTCCGCGCAACAACGCCGCGGGCCGCCGACGTTGGTGGAGCGCGCCGGGCGCGGACACTCGAGGCCGTCCTCGAGCACATCGAGGCGGCAACTTCCCGGTGCTCACGATGCCCCTCCATCGAGGGCATCGGCGAGCCGCCGCCGGGGAAACGTCTGGCAGCCACGGCGCATGGCTGCCAGCTCGTCGTCTTCCGGATCGGCGCCGAGGTCATCCTTGGCGCCGGTGAAGAGGGAGGAGGCGACGTCGCCTTCGACGCCGGTGCGCGTCAAGAAGGAGCCGGCCTCTCCGCCGCCGACCAGAGGGCGCAGCAGTGGCGCCCTCGTCATCCGCGACCAGCCTTCCGCGCCGCAGAGCGGCCGGAAGAAGACGAAGAAAGAGGCCGCCGCAAACCAGCTCGCCGAGGAGGAGGCGAAGCGCGCGGAGGACGCCGCGATGGCGGAGGCGATCGCCAGGTCGCTGAAGGACATGGAGGAGGAGAAGCGCGTGGACGACGCCGCACTGTACTGGGCCAGGCGCGACTGGGAGCGCGAGGAGGCGGAGCAGCAGCGGCGGCTGCTGGACCTGGCCGCCGCACGCCAACTCGCCGCCCGCGCCGCTCCAACCGCCAACGACGATGTCGCGCGCTACCGCCGTCCTGCGACACCTCCATCCGGCGTCGCTGTCCCCGTCGTCGACCTCGAGTCCTTCGACGACGAATGGTACAAGCCATCCCCGGGGTGGGGAGACGCCGGCCAGGGCAGCAGCAGCCAGGCCGCGCAGCCGAAGGTCAACGACGACGGCTCCGACGACGACGGCGGCGACTACACGGTGGTCTACCGCCATTTCGGCATGTAGAGCGCCGTGTTTTAAAATTAGCATTTGAATTCCCCTAGCCGAATTCGAAATATAGTCGAATTCGGCCTCTATGTATGAACTCCGCCTGTTATATAATAAATATCATTAAATTTAGTCTATATTCACCCGTATTTTGCCGTAGTTTGTCAAGTTTCCGTTTTTTAAATTCGCATCGTCGACTTCGCCTGGGCACGCGGCTGGGAAACTACTACTCCCCACGCCAAATCTTCCTCCAATCCAGACGAAAATTTCGCCGAATTTGGGCGTGGGGAGCGCCAACGAGTGGGGATGCTCTTATACTTGCTCTTACAGATCCATCGATTTGCGTTTAGCAGTTTATACTAGCTACTCCACCTAAATAAACTTCAAACTTTCATATCTTTTGATCTAGAGGTCCGTTTGAGGTGATTCTTCTTATGTTAAATTCGTAATTAAATTCTCTACAACTTTCATATAGAAAGTTTTTCCATCCGATAAACTTTTCCGGACAACTTTTCGTATAACATCAAAATTTAATCACGACATGTTTAATCTTGTAAACATTATAGGAAAATGTACCCATGACCAAATATAGCAAATAATATACCCATGAATTCAGAAAAATGAGTAGAACCCAATGATGAAATAAAATTGGTTTTTGGACAAGTTGAAAATATTTAAATTTAAAGATGTAAATTTGAGTATTTTTAACCTAATCCAACTTCTAGAAATATAAATGAAATGATTCTTTTTGCAAATGGATCATATCAATGTCCTATCCAATGATATTACTGCCAAAAATATTTGAAACCATTTGCAAATATTCAAATTTAATGCTGAGAATTTGAGTATTTGCGACATGAAATAAAATGCTTAAATCATTTTTAAAATGATTCCTTTGCCATTGGTTAAAAATATTTTTAGCAAACCAGTAACACCAAATTCCCATGCTACTTCAATCCTTTTTGAAATTATTCCAAATTCAAACATGAGGGTTTGAGTAATTTTGGCAAAGCTTAAATTCTATAAATATTTTTAAGACGATTCCTTTTGCAATTGAATCACATTGGAACTCTCCATCTAGTAGCACACTTGTTTAGTTTAGTTGATCATATTCACTTCACATGGTTTTAGATTTGAAGTAATATCCTTCTATGTGTCATACGACACAATCCATAAACCCTACTTGATCATATATTTTCTTTTGAATATGTGTTACTTACCAATATCCATCGAAACCATTATCATAATTAATTTTTGTAAACATTGGTTTGAAGCTTAAACTCACAATTCATTTTTGCCAAAGTGAATGATATGATCATACCCATCTACCAAAATCATTTAGATATTTTCATCATGTCTAAGATCATATCTATACTAATTATATTTTCCTAGATCACAATATTCAAACTACACCTAAGTTATTTGAGTAAATGGTGACAAATCTTATTTATAGATTTTCCCCCTACAAATGTTGTGGAGACACTCTACACATGTATTCAAACCTTGACATCCTTTAGAATCTTTAATCCACATCTTAAATACCATTCATGTATATCCAATCTCATGCATATTCAACATGTTTTGCAAGTGTTCCGTGATAATCAACTTTATGGTAATCTTGAGAAGTGCACATTTTGCAAATATAAGGTCATATTTCTGGGTTATGTTTTCTCTAAGCATGGAGTAGAGGTAGATTCATCTGAAATTGAAGCAATTCAAAATTGGCCTACTCCCATGAATGTTAGTCAAGTGAGAATTTTTCATGGTCTTGCTGGTTTCTATAGACGTTTTGTGCCTAATTTTAGTACTATTGTTGCACCTTTGAATAAAATGACTAAAAATGGTGTTGCATTTAAGTGGGGCACAGCCCAAGATCATGCTTTTGATGAACTGAAACGATTGTTAACTTCTGCACCGTTGCTTGCACTTCCTGATTTCAATAAGCAATGTGAGAATGTGATGCTAGTGGTACTGGAATTGGTGGTGTGTTGATGGAAGAGGGTCGCCCAATTGCATATTATTCTGAGAAACTTTCTGGTAAGTTGAACTATCCTATATATGATTAAGAATTGTATGCCTTAATTAGAGTTCTTGAGGTTTGGCAACATTACTTGTGGCCATAGGAATTTATCATACATTCTGATCATGAAGCTTTAAAATATCTGAAAGCTCAATTTAACTTGCATAGGTGTCTTGCTAAGTGGATTGAGTTCATTGAGTCTTTTCCATACATTATTAAACATAAGAAGTGAAAAGATAATGTTGTTGCTGATGCTCTATCTAGGAAAAATATGCTATTAACTCAACTTGATGTTAAAATTCCTGAATTAGAGATTTTATGTGATTTGTATGCTGCAGATCATGATTTTGCTGAACCATATCGCTTGTGTGCTATTGGTAAAGCATGGGAAAAATATCACATACATGATGGGTTCTTATTTAGAGCTAACAAACTATGTGTTCCAGAATCGTCTGTGCGTTTGCTCTTATGCAGGAATCACATGCTGGAGGTTTGATGGGTCACTTTAGGCGTGAGAAGACGCTACTCATGCTCGCTGATCATTTTTATTGGCCAAAGATGAGGCGGGACGTGGATAGGTATGTGAAGAGATGCATTACTTGCAACAAGTTCAAGTCCAAGCTGAAGTCTCACGGTTTCCTTTACCGGCACCTACTACACCATGGGAAGATATTAGTATGGATTTTGTGTTGAGTTTGCCACGTACTAAGAGAGACCATGATTCTATATTTGTGGTAGTGGATAGATTCTCTAAGACGTCACACTTTATTGTCTGCCACAAGAGCGGCGATATTTGGCATATTGCTAACCTGTTTTTCAGGGAGATTGTACGTTTACATGGAGTTTCAAAGACTATTGTTTCTGATCGTGACATCAAGTTCATGAGCTACTCACTACAAGCAATTCGCAAATCCATAACGATTTTAGTTCATCGGCGAATGTCAAAAATGCGTTACAGACACGTGATGCTGATGGTTTGGAATACTGGGCGAACCTCGCGTCACAAATAGACAGGCTGACGGTTAGGAAAGTGCGTCATGGATCCATGACGGCTAGGTCCAAGCCCAAAGCCCAGCCTGCCTGGTGCATTGTGACGGGAATAACCGTACGCGGCAGGAGGTCAGACATGTCAGAGAACGTGTGTCCATGTCGGCTCTGCCGTGTCGCGTGACGTGATGATCTGTCATCTAGTGTGACATCATTCGACAACGTCTGCTTCCGACAAAGTTCTTATATAGTACACGTGGCGCATCCTGATTAGCACAGCTTGCTCCACAGCTTGGACACGTGCCGAACTTTTAGATAAACAGAAATCTTCAGTCAACGAATTGTGACTGGACACGTGGCACGACATGTGGACCCAGCCGCCCACGTGGCGCTCGCACAACCCGTGAGAATGGCATTTCTGGGCCAACTACTAGCTGACACCTGTCGATGTACGGATAGCCCATTATGATGTATGGACTACAGCCCAAAAATGTAGCCCACAACGTACAGAGCCAACTATGATCAGGCGTAGACGACCCAACTACGACTGGGCCACCTTATGGTGCGGCCTATAAAAAACCCTTCCAGCCCATTGACTGGTAAATATTGGGCTGGTTATACGTCAAGCCCAACAGTGAAAGCTCAGAAAATAAAGGAGGCCTACTGAGCCCATCTGACCAATAATGGTCAAGCCAAACAGCACATCGACGTGTTACTAGGCCGGTTGTAAGCGCAACCTAAAAATGAAACCACAAAGTTGAGGGCCTTTGGCCCACTAAAGCGCGGCTCAACACCGGCCAATGAAGGGTGACACACCACCAACAACAATAACACAAATATTACATGATTAATAAAATAGTTACATGCTTAAAAAATACATCATCTTGACAACTACAATTCGCGCAGTCTCAAAGTGGCACAAATGAACCATCGCACGATGAGCGAAGGCAATTACAAGTGGAACGTTCACCATCAGAAGCAGGAGCTCATAAAAGAAACGGCCCGCATCGCACCATTCCCATGTAAGAGATTGGCAGTTTGAAAGGCTACCTTTGCTGATCAAACAATCTGGTCAAAGCCTGCAACTTTTGCTCCAACTCACAATGTTTCACTTCACTTTCCTCAATCTGGCTGGTCAGTTCCTCCATTTCATGCCGTTGGGTGTTGAGAACGTCCCGCAAGTCTGTGCTCCCCGTCTTCTCTCTGTCAAGTTGTGCAGATAGAGTGTTCATACATGATGTATAGGGCTTATGCTCGACCCTCACATTTTGAAGAAACATAGGTTTCTTGGTTTTCTTAGCAAAGACCTCGGGTATAACCTGCGCCTCAGTCTTCCTTTCTCCATCTTCATTAGGTACAGAGAGCTCTGTATGCATCGTTTCCTTGATTTGCAATGAATATGCATGGCTATCAGATGCAGCAAACATACTTTGCATGATGACTTACAAGTGCATCTTTTACTGTAGGGGATAATTCCTTCACCTTGCTGCAGTGTGTCTCCCTGAACAGATCCAGAGGAGTTGGTTTTTTATCATCGTATTCAGGTCCCTGGAAAGAAACACATACATGCTGCCAACTTATATGTTTGATGGGTCTCTGTGAAGAGAGAGTTTACATGATTGACATATGTTTGCTGCAGAGCAGTTTGATGCAGAACATATAACTAATTAGGCAACCCATGTTGTGCAGAAAGGATCAACCACTACCGAAACATGAATTTAGCATTCAAACAGCTACTACCAAAACAGTAATTTAGCTTAATGTGGTTGCAGCTTTCGATCATGGGATTAATTCATTCACCAATATGTAAGAGTCGGCAGCATGAATTTTGATACAAGGCATTGATGGATACACTAAGGTGATATTGTGAGATACAAACGAATGTTACAAAAACAGAAACATGCGTGACCCAGAAACAAAAACACTAAGGTGATGCTGTTATCACCAGAATTTGACCGGATCAGAGGTGGGCCGCGATTAAAGATGGGCTTGAAGAATATACATAGAAGAAATACATGAATCGGCCTTGTATACAAAGTTTGGGCTAGTTTGCCCGTGTATCTGTAACATAGTAGGATACGTGTCGGTTAGATAGAGTTTGGCTCGTGCACGGTTGGGATTATTCCCACGTTAGAATCTCTACGGACTATAAATATGTATCTAGGGTTTATGAAATAAACAACAATCACGTTCACCACAAACCAATCTAGGCGCATCGCCAACTCCCTTGTCTCGAGGGTTTCTTCCGGGTAAGCATCATGCTGCCTAGATCGCATCTTGCGATCTAGGCGATACTACGATTCATCCGTTGTTCATGCGTTGCTCGTGCTTTGAAGCCTTGTTGATGGCGAGCAACGTAGTTATCATAGATGTGTTAGGGTTAGCATTGTTCATCGTATTATATCTTGTCGTCGTGCAACCCTTAGACATCTAGCCGCCCTTACACCTATCTTAGGTGTAAGGGCGGCACCCACTAATCATTATTTAGTAGATCCGATCCGTTATGATTGCTCCTTGTTCTTCAAGGATTAGTTTAATATCTGCATAGTTAGGCCTTACAAACGGGTTGAAGGATCCGGTGGCGCGTAGGATGTAGTTTGCTAGCCCTAGACGGGATGTTCGGGGATCAACTTCATGTTGGTTTTTAGGCCTTGTCTAGGGTCGGTTTACGATCACCGTGCGTGGCCGCCGGGCTCAATCACGAGTAGGATGTTCCGATTATGTGGTGAAAACCCTAAATCGTAGTAGGTCGTTTTAGCTTTATATTGATCAAGCGGGACCACCATATATTCGTACACCTCGTACGGATCATGGGTGGATCGGCTCCTTGAGCCGATTCACGGGACAACTTGAGAGCCGATCGAGGCTCGTATTTAATGTTTACGTGGATGCCATGCGAGGAAACTAAGCGAGGCACATCCAACACCTTCCTGACCAAGTATAGGTCAGGTGGCACGCATCCTGCACCAGCATCGGACGTGCGTGCCGAGTCTTTGCGGGCCGTCGCTCGGAGGGACCAGGGCCAACCGCAGTCCTGGGAGCCTCCCGGCTCTACTGTGTTGCCCGTCGCTGCTCCCGGTGGGTTTCTGACCGCAACAGATGCACATGGATCGAGCAAAGAATAAACTGAATAACTCCGGACAACAAACACCCATTGCACTATTCTGTTGAGTGATATCTACGCACGCTTCTATTCCTGTAGACAGTGTTGGGTCTCCAAGAGCAGAGGTTTGTAGAACAGCAGCAAGTTTCCCTTAAGTGAATCACCCAAGATTTATAGATCTCAGGGAGGTAGAGGTCAAAGATATCCCTCTCAAGCAACCCTTCAATTAAGATACAAGAAGTCTCTTGTGTCCCCAACACACCTAATACACTTGTCAGATGTATAGGTGCATTAGTTCGGCGAAGAGATAGTGAAATACAAGTAATATGGATGATTATAAGTAGTAATTGCAATCTGAAATAAAAATGGCATCAAGCGAACATGTAGCAGAACTTGTTGGAAACGGCGTTTCAATACTTAGAAACAAGGCCTAGGGATCATACTTTCACTAGTGGACACTCTCAACAATGATCACATAATTGGACAATTAGATAACTTCTCTTCACTTGTGCTACTCTGAATTACTCTCCTATTGGAATCACTAATCATCACGTAGTGGCTACAAAAGCTCCAGTCAAAGTTCATCAAGTACTTGACAAACACCACTCATAGGGATATCATCAAATCATAATCCAAGATAATACCGTTGCAATTTAGACCGAGTACTGATACGTCCATTTTGCATCACTATTTTATATCATAATTTGTTGTTATTCATTGATATATTTCATATTTGGAGATGATACTTATGTTATTTCATCTATTTTGCATGTTTCATGATTATTGGAGGATCGCGCACCGGAGTCAGGATTCTGCTGGAAAAAGCGCCGTCAGAATGCAATATTTCGGAAGATCAACAATTGATGGAAATTATATGAAAAATCCTATTTTTCCAGAAGACGAAGGGAGCCAGAAGGGGGAGCCGAGGAGGGCCGCCGTGGGCCCACCTCATAGGCCGGCGCGGCCCAAGGCCTGGCCGCGCCGCCTTGTGAGGAGGGGGCCCACTGCCCCCTCTGGCCTCCTCTCCTTTGCGTGCATCTTCGTCCCGAAAACCTAAACTCCGGAGGATAGTCGCGAAGAGTCACAGCCGCCTCGCGAGGCGAGAAAACACCGAGAGAGAAAGAGGCTCTCCGGCAGGCTGAAATCCGCGGGAAATTCCCTCCCGGAGGGGGAAATCGACGCCATCGTCATCGTCATCGAGCTGGACATCATCTCCATCATCATCACCATCATCTTCATCATCATCACCGCCATCTCCACCGCTGCACCTCGTCACCGATGTAACAATTTGGGTTGGATCATGATTGTTTGATAGGGGAAACTCTCCCGGTGTTGATTTCTACTTGTTATTGATGCTATTGAGTGAAACTATTGAACCAAGGTTTATGTTCAGATTGTTATTCATCATCATATCACCTCTGATCATGTTCCATATGATGTCTCGTGAGTAGTTCGTTTAGTTCTTGAGGACATGGGTGAAGTCTAAATGTTAGTAGTGAATTATGTTGGTTAGTATTCAATGTTATGATATTTAAGTTGTGGTGTTATTCTTCTAGTGGTGTCATGTGAACGTCGACTACATGATACTTCACCATTTATGGGCCTAGGGAGTGCATCTTGTATTCGGTTGCTAATTGCGGGGTTGCCGGAGTGACGAAACCTAAACCCCCGTTAGTATATCGATGCAGGGAGGGATAGCGGGATCTCAGAGTTTAAGGTTGTGGTTAGATTTATCTTAATTACTTTCTTGTATTTGAGGATGCTTGCAAGGGGTATAATCACAAGTATGTATTAGTCCTAGGAAGGGCGGTGCATTAGCATAGGTTCACCCACACAACACTTATCAAAACAATGAAGATTAATCAGCTATATGAAGCGAAAGCACTAGACTAAATTGCCGTGTGTCCTCAAGAACGTTTGGTCATTATAAGTAAACAAACCGGCTTGTCCTTTGTGCTAAAAAGGATTGGGCCACTCGCTGCAATTATTACTCTCGCATTTACTTACTTGTACTTTATTCATCTGCTATATTAAAACCCCACGAATACTTGTACGTGAGAATTTACAGTGAATCCTTCATCGAAACTGCTTGTCAACACCTTCTGCTCCTCGTTGGGTTCGACACTCTTATTTATCGAAAGTACTACGATACACCCCCTATACTTGTGGGTCATCAAGTACTAACATAGCATACACACTGTCAACAATAGCTATGAAAGGGGGAATAGATCACATCAATACTATCATAGTAATAGTTAACTTCATAATCCACAAGAGATTACAATCATAGCCTACGCCAAGTACTACATGATGCACACACTGTCCTCTTGACATCATGGAGGAGGAATAGACTACTTTATTAACATCACTAGAGTAGCACATAGCTTAATAGTGATACAAAGCTCATGATCACATAAAGATCACACCATGGGAGAGAGAGATGAACCACATAGCTACCGGTAGAGCCCTCAGCCTCGGGGAGAACTACTCCCTCCTCATCATGGGAGACAGCAACGGCGATGAAGATGGCGATGGAGTCGATGGAGATGGATTCCGGGGGCACTTCCCCGTCCCGGCGGCGTGCCGGAACAGAGATTCTGTCCCCCGAAACTTGTCGTCGATGGCGGCGGCGCTGCGGAACTCTTCGTGGAATATGACTTCTTATTTTAGGGTTTTTGCATCTGGGGCAATTTATAGGCAAAGGGGCGATGTCGGTGGAGTCCCAAGGTGGGCTCCCCACTTGGCGACGCGCCTGGAGCCTTGGCCGCGCCCCCCTATGGGGAGGAGGCCCTGGGCCTCCCCCGGGCTTGCCCTTCTGGCTCCGTGTGTCCCTCGGAAAAATAAGAGGTTTGGCTTTTGTTTCGTCCAATTCCGAGAATATTTCCTGTGTAGAATTTCCGAAACCAAAAACAGCAGAAAACAGGAACTGGCGCTTTGGCATCTTGTTAATAGGTTAGTGCCGGAAAATGCATAAAAATGATACAAAGTGTATATAAAACATGTGAGTATTGTCATAAAACTAGCATGGAACATAAGAAATTGTAGATACGTTTGAGACGTATCAAGCATCCCCAAGCTTAGTTTCTACTCGCCCTCGAGTAGGTAAACAATAAAAAGGATAATTTCTGAAGTGACATGCTACTATCATAATCTTGATCAATACTATTGTAAAGCATATGAGATGAATGAAGTGATTCAAAGCAATGGTAAAGATAATGACTAAACAACTGGATCATATAGCAAAGACTCTTCATGAATAGTACTTTCAAGACAAGCATCAACAGGTCTTGCATAAGAGTTAACTCATAAAGCAATAGATTCTTAATAGAAGGTTTTGAAACAACACAAAGGAAGATATAAGTTTCAGCAGTTGCTTTCAACTTTCAACATGTATATCTCATGGATAATTGTCAACACAAAGTAATATGATGAGTGCAAGTAAGCAAGTATGTAAGAATCAATGCACACAGTTAACACAAGTGTTTGCTTCTAAGATAGAAAGAAGTAGGTAAACTGACTCAACATAAAGTAAAAGAAAGGCCCTTCGCAGAGGGAAGCAGGGATTACTCATGTGCTAGAGCTTTTTATTTTGAAAACATGGAAACAATTTTGTCAACGGTAGTAATAATTCATATGTGTTATGCATAAAACCTCCTATAAGTTGCAAGCCTCATGCATCGAATACTAATAGTGCCCGCTCCTTGTCCTAATTAGCTCGGATTTCCATGGATTATCATTGCATTACATATGTTTCAACCAAGTGTCACAAAGGGGTACCTCTATGCCACCTGTACAAAGGTCATGGAGATAGATCACATTTGATCTCTCAATTTTGATAGATCTCAACTTGTGGACATGCATACCGGGACAACATAGAAAATAGATAATGGACTCCTCTTTTATGCTTTAAGCATTCAACAACAGATAATATTCTCATAAGAGATTTAAGGATTAATGTCCAAGCTGAAACTTCCACCATGATACATGGATTTGGTTGGCGGCCCAATGCTCTTCTCTAACAATATGCATACTCAAACCATTTCAACTCATGGAAAATCTCCCTTACTTCAGACAAGACAAACATGCATAGCAACTCACATGATATTCAACAAAGGTGTGACAGGTTGATGGCGTCCCCAGATAACATGGTTACCGCTCAACAAGCAACTTATAAGAACTAAGATACATAAACGACATATTCCTTACCACAATAGTTTTTTAGGCTACTTTCCCATGAGCTATGTATTGCAAAGACAAGGAATGAATTTTTTAAAGGTAGCACGCAAGCAATTTGCTTTGGAATGGCAGAAAAATACCACATAGTAGGTAGTTATGGTGGACACAAATGGCATAAGTTTTGGCTCAAGGTTTTGGATGCACGAGAAGCATTCCCTCTCAATACAAGGCTTTGGCTAGCAAGGTTGTTTGAAGCAAACACAAGTATGAACCGGTACAGCAAAACTTACATAAGAACATATTGCAAGCATTATAAGACTGTACACTGTCTTCCTTGTTGTTCAAACACTTTTACCAGAAAATATCTAGACTTTAGAGAGACCAATCATGCAAACCAAATTTCAACAAGCTCTACGGTAGTTCTCCACTAATAGGTTTAAACTACATGATGCAAGAGCTTAAACATGATCTACTTGAGAGCTCAAAATAATTGCCAAGTATCAAATTATTCAAGATAATATACCAATTACCACATGAAGCATTTTCTGTTTCCAACCAAATAGCAATGAAGCGGCTTTAAGCTTTCGCCATGAACATTAAAAGTAAAACTAAGAACACCAGTGTTCAATATGAAAAAGCGGAGCGTGTCTTTCTCACATACAAGGAATGCTAGGATCTGAATTTATTAAAACATAAACAAAAATAAAAACATACAGACGCTCCAAGTAAAGCACATAAGATGTGACGGAATAAAAATATAGTTTCACTAGAGGTGACCTGATAAGTGGTTGATGAAGAAGGGGATGCCTTGGGCATCCCCAAGCTTAGATGCTTGAGTCTTCTTGAAATATGCAGGGTTGAACAACGGGGGCATTCCCAAGCTTAGACTTTTCACTCTTCTTGATCATATTATATCATCCTCCTCTCTTGATCCTTGAACACTTCCTCCACACCAAACTCAAAACAATCTCATTAGAGGGTTAGTGGATAATCAAAAATTCACATGTTCAGAGAGGACACAATCATTCCCAACACTTCTGGACATTACCCAAGGCTACTGAAATTTAATGGAGCAAAGTAATCCACTCAAACACAGTAAAAGAGGCAATGTAAAATAAAAGGCATAATCTGTCAAAACAGAACAGTCCGTAAAGACGATTTTTTTCGAGGCACTTAACATGCTCAGATGAAAAAGCTCAAATTTAATGAAAGTTGCGTACATATCTGAGGATTACTCACAAATTTTTGCAATATTTTACGATGTTCCTACAGAGAGAACAGCTCAAATTCGTGACAGCTAAAAATCTGTTTCTGCGCAGAAATCCAAATCTAGTATCAACTTTTTATCAAAGACTTTACTTCGTACAACAACGAAATAAACATGATAAGGAGATGTTGCTACAGTAGTAACAACTTCCAAGACACAACAAAACAGTAGCAAAATAAAAACATGGGTTATCTCCCAAGAAGTGCTTTCTTTATAGCCATTAAGATGGGCTCAGTAATTTTAATGATGCTCTCGCAAGAAATAAGAGTTGAAGCAAAAGAGAGCATTAAAAGCAAATAAGAAACACTTTTCAGTCTAACCCACTTCCTTTGAAAAGGAATCTTGTAAATAAACAAGTCATGTAAGTATAATGCAATAAGCATAGGAAAACAAGACAAGCGCAACTTCAAGATTTTCAGCAAAAAGAGAGGTGTTTTAGTAACATGAAAATCCCTACAACCATATTGTCCTCTCTCATAAAGATTTTTCAGTAGCATCATGAACAAACTCAACAATATAACTATCACATGAAATATTCTTATCATGAGCTACATGCATAAAATTATTATTCTCCACATAAGCATAGTCATTACTATTAATTGTAGTGGGATCAAATTAAATAAAATAGCTATCATTATTATTCTCATCACCATAATCATCATATATAGGAGGCATATTGTAATCATAATTAATTTTCTCCTCAATAGTAGGTGGACTGAAAATACGATAGTCATCATTGTAATCATCATATATAGGAGGTAAAGTATCATCAAAGTAAATTTTCTCCTCCATGCTTGGGGGACTAAAAATATCATGCTCATCAAAACCAACTTCCCCAAGCTTAGAATTTTCCATAGCATTAGCAACAATGGTGTTCAAAGCATTCATACTAATAACATTGCCATTAGCATGCATATAAAGTTCCATAGGTTTTTTAATTTTCACTTCAAACACCTCATGTCCTAACTCAAGATAAATACTATAAAGATCTCTAATATTTTTGTTGTTTTCCATTAAGCCTAACTAGTGAAATAAAAACAAGAAACAAAAAGATATAATTGCAGAATCTAAAGGAAATAGCTTCGAGCACTCACACACCGGCAACAGTGCTAGGAAATAGCTTAGTAGTCGGAGGATGTGAATACCTTTTACCTTACCTCCCCGGCAACGGCGCCGTGAAAATAGCTTGATGTCTACGCACACTTCTATTCCTGTAGACAGGTGTTGGGCCTCCAAGAGCAGAGGTTTGTAGAACAGCAGACAACTTTCCCTTAAGTGAATCACCCAAGGTTTATCAAACTCAGGGAGGTAGAGGTCAAAGATATCCCTCTCAAGCAACCCTGCAATTAAGATACAAGAAGTCTCTTGTGTCCCCAACACACCTAATACACTTGTCAGATGTATAGGTGCACTAGTTGGGCGAAGAGATAGTGAAATACAAGTAATATGGATGATTATAAGTAGTAATTGCAATCTGGAATAAAAATGGCAGCAAGCGAACATGTAGCAGAACTTGTTGGAAACGGTGTTTCAATACTTAGAAACAAGGCCTAGGGATCATACTTTCACTAGTGGACACTCTCAACAATGATCATATAATTGGACAATTAGATAACTTCTCTTCACTTGTGCTACTCTGAATTACTCTCCTATTGGAATCACTAATCATCACGTAGTGGCTACAAAAGCTCCACTCAAAGTTCATCAAGTACTTGACAAACACCACTCATAGGGATATCCTCATCAAATCATAATCCAAGATAATACCGTTGCAATTTAGACCGAGTACTAACATAGCATACACACTGTCAACAATAGCTATGAAAGGGGGAATAGATCACATCAATACTATCATAGTAATAGTTAACTTCATAATCCACAAGAGATTACAATCATAGCCTACGCCAAGTACTACATGATGCACACACTGTCCTCTTTACATCATGGAGGAGGAATAGACTACTTTATTAACATCACTAGAGTAGCACATAGATTAATAGTGATACAATGCTCATGATCACATAAAGATCACACCATGGGAGAGAGAGATGAACCACATAGCTACCGGTAGAGCCCTCAGCCTCGGGGGAGAACTACTCCCTCCTCGTCATGGGAGACAGCAACGGCGATGAAGATGGCGATGGAGTCGATGGAGATGGATTCCGGGGCACTTCCCCGTCCGGCGGCGTGCCGGAACAGAGATTCTGTCCCCCGAAACTTGTCGTCGATGGCGGCGGCGCTGCGGAACTCTTCGTGGAATATGACTTCTTATTTTAGGGTTTTCGCATCTGGGGCAATTTATAGGCGAAGGGACTATGTCGGTGGAGTCCCGAGGTGGGCTCCCCACCTGGCGGCGCGCCTGGAGCCTTGGCCGCGCCCCCCTATGGGGAGGAGGCCCTGGGCCTCCCCCGGGCTTGCCCTTCTGGCTCCGTGTGTCCCTCGGAAAAATAAGAGGTTTGGCTTTTGTTTCGTCCAATTCCGAGAATATTTCTTGTGTAGAATTTCTGAAACCAAAAACAGCAGAAAACAGGAACTGGCGCTTCGGCATCTTGTTAATAGGTTAGTGCCGGAAAATGCATAAAAATGATACAAAGTGTATATAAAACATCTGAGTATTGTCATAAAACTAGCATGGAACATAAGAAATTATAGATACGTTTGAGACGTATCATTGAGCTAGGGACAGGTCTTGACTTACCAGATTTTCCAAGTGTGATAAGTAGCTGCGTGACCCAGTTGTTTCTTTGGAACTGAACCATTGAACGGTTCATGGTGTTAATTTGACAGATCTTCTGCATGAATAGTGGAATTAGAAATATGTGCATACTCCTATACAACACAACAAATCTAATTTCAGGAAAAACTAACCATACTCTTTGGCTTCGTCCAATATGTCACAAGTCTGGTCCACTCGGCGTTAGTCATCGATGTGATGGGGCTTTCTTTTGGAACATCATTGAGAGCATGGATATCAAAGTATTCAGGAGGTGTCGTTGTTGGCGAACTCCTTTCTGCAGATGCTTTTTACAAGAAGCTTTTACTTTTGAAACTTCTGTGTCCATATCAAAGTTTTCCTAGTGACATGAAAAAAACATAAATAAGAATCACAATCTCTAAAAATTAAAGGCTTGACAAACAACGCGGAAAGGAATGCAGTATGTACTAACAACAACTTTGCCAATAAAGTCACAGAGGAGCCCAGTGTCTTCCCTGTAGTCCTTACAATGCATGCGCACAAGCACGTGGTTCCTGGTTGCAATGTTGCATTCAGTTGCAAACTTAGTAGCAATGAGAGCTGACTCCGGCCTTGTCCTCCCTCTTGGAATGACGATTGGCAATTTGCCACCCTGCGATCAGGACAACCTGCTGAGTACTTTTCCTTTGTTAGCAGGATGGAGGAGGTCTTGTTCTGTAGCATCAATATATGAAAAATATAAAAAAACAGAGGAGGCAAGAAGCATGTGGTCATCGTGCAACAAGAGCTAACCTAAATGAATGTTATCACTTTACAGTACAACAGTCTAAGTGCAGTAAGCACCATGTACTACAACTTACCTTCAGTAAGTGGACGATTCTGACGACATGATATTTTTGGCTCAGGGCTAGGTTTTGTTATACGACACCTCCTTGCAGGCATAGCTCTTCTAGGTGTTTCATCTACATCATCGAGTGATTCCCACAACATTCTGTAGCTTGACCTGTTAGGTCTAGAAGTTTGGAGGTATGGCAATGATTTTTTTGTGTTCGGGAAGTTTATGGCTCCATCCAGAGGCCCCTGGTTAAGCCTCTTAGTTTTTACCCTGGTAAAAGCGAAACATGGTCATTCAGGAAAGCATGTCGTGAGCAGCTTGCTCACATTGCCTCCACGAGCAATGCATACAGTGCCAACACTACCAGTAAATGTGCTCCCACTATTTCACGAAAGAAGTTGCAAAATATGTCCAGGTAAATATGAATTTTGACAAAATTAAGATATCATTTAAGGAACAAAGAAAATACAAAAATTAAGGTGCAAAATTCGAACAGTATATTCATAAAGTGAAAAGCACGTGAAGATGACTCGTATATATGATAAGGCGCAATGACATGGAGGAACTAGGACCTTAGATGTCAATATATCTTGTGAGGGCTGAAGCTTCTGGTCATACGAGGGATCCAGAACATCATCTTCGTCATGGGGCACATATGCCGATATCCTTTTGCAGCGCGGAATGTTGGTGCCACCTGTTGGTGTGCTTCGTACCTCAAACACTTCCAAGAAACACACCAATGCAATGGTAAAACAAGCTAGCTTTATAATAATTAAATTGCAATCGGAATCAAACGAAATAGTTTAAGGCATGTAAATATGGAGTACTCCACCAATACGTTTCTTGGAAGGCATGTTGTAATGTTTGGTACTGCTGGGCTGGTAAGAAGTGTTGTGAAGTGTATAAGTGGATTGTACTAGACATTTCCATCAGTTTGGACTTTTGGTTGCCTTTGTTAGTACTATCATTAGATACATCCATTTTTTGTCAAATCTCAGACAACTTTCATGGGACACAACGAATAGACGAAGCTTGACAT
Organism: Lolium rigidum; assembly: GCF_022539505.1. NCBI lineage: Eukaryota > Viridiplantae > Streptophyta > Magnoliopsida > Poales > Poaceae > Lolium > Lolium rigidum. Next base: position 330,486,853 of record NC_061514.1, on the reverse strand, counting down.
GAAGAACATCACAACACATACAAATAGAGTAGACGTGACAGCAATTGCACTGCAAATCAAACAACTCATATATAATGAGGAACGACAAGATGAAGGAACTTTGACCTAAGCTACTCTGCTAGCAACCAACTCCGGTGGACGAGAATGTACAAGTTTGCTAGAACCGCTACAGCTCAGGGTGTTCTTTAATATGTCGAGATCTAACATAATAACCACAAACGCGACAATGTATAGGATGTGTTTGAGTGCGTGATTAACAAAATGAAGAAAACAATAAAACGCAGGTAATGAACCAACATTGTGAGCATCAGATAGTTTAGGAACCAACTAGCTAATTCATATTAGTCGGCCAAACAAAATGTGATATCAATAAATAATCGAATATAATTTGTGGGAAAGGGGAACTATACCAATGGTGGACCGCTGGGTGTCGTCATCGCTAGCTAAAAAGATAACTCGTGCGAAGGGAGAAGGGATTGTAGTAGGCGGTAGGCGGAGGCGTCAAGGGAGACGATGTTTCCGGCGAACGGGAGCGAGAAGAAGCATGCGAGCGCTGATGGATGTCTGGATCTAGGGTTCGTAGAATTGGGGAAACTGGCTGGGTTTACAAGTCACTAGAGTACCCTCGACCCGGGCAGAAGGGGAATTCAAATTCGAAATTTTGACTAGGCGGCAAATTGGGCTACTCAAACAAGACTCGCGGGCAGAAGGGGCATTTCGATATTCGAAATTTTGACCAGGCGGCAAGTTGGGCTACCCAAATTTTGGAAATTTTTGGATAGGTGGGTAGGTGGGTCTGCAATCAGCGGGGCGAAGGCCTGAGATAAGTGGGCCTGCAGTAAGCTGGGCCTCGCCTCCAAAAGCTCCACTGCCTCTTTTATTTTTTGACATCTGCAAAGACCCCGATGGGCGTGTATTCCGGATTGCACATGACATCCTCGCCAGCACCGGTGACGAAGCCACTTGGAACCGAGAGGAAGGACAGCGCCGTCGCAAGCTTGTCTAAACTTTGCTTCTGCAAGTTAGAGAATCCATTTCCACCCGTGTAACGTACAAGATGCCATAGTTTTGTTCCACCACTTTATGTTTCGGGGGAAAAATATACCACATTTTGCTAAGATTTTTGCAAGCACTAAACAGGTTCTAAACATGAATTGACAGCGAACATGTCGAGAGGGACCCACCTGCAGGGCTGACGTGGCATGACCCAAATGGATAGAGGTGCACATATTAGAAAGGTTGTAGTTTTGGAGGGGAATTAATGGCACCATTGGTACAAAACCTTGCTGGGTACGTGCAAATTCCTACAAAACCTTGTTGGACGTGATCCCACAGGTACAAAACCTTGATGAGAGGAGGTGCAAGTTCATACATAAATGCTCAGGTGCTACCACATGTCCTCCCGCCTTGGTCTGCAATTTTGCAAGCACGTCCCTGAACCAAAATTCTGTTGCAACGCACGTACCTGAACCAAGCTTGAATGATTCTGAGAATTGAGCAAAGAAGAGTGCAGTTCAGTTAAGCAAAGACAACAAAAACAACATATGTTCAATTAAGCAAAGACAGCAAACAAGATGCAGAGCACGTACCTTTGGAGCACCCGCACCACCGTCGACCATCCATCAGCCTCCTTCCAATAGTACTCACCGGTAACAGTAGCCCAAGCGTCGCACTCCTTCCAGATGGCACCATCTATCGGTGGTTCGAGGAAGACGGTGCTGCCGGGGACTTCTGAGGCAGCGGTGGCGCTGCGCGTCCACCTGCGCCTGGAGGATGCGCACGTGCTCCTCCATGCTCACGTTTGGATCCAACATTGGCCGCCAGCCGATTGGCTCCGCCATTGCTGCTCTCTCCTCCTCCGACGCTAGGATGCAGTATAGTACACAGCCGCCATCGAACTCCGGCGAGGTGGGCCCTCGCCAACCCACCTACATGTTGCCTCGCCATGGATGTCGGCCATCCTCCCTGCGGCCGCGCCACAGTCGTCTAGTCCCCCTCCCCTCCACCGCGCCAAGGTCGAGGGCCTGGCCGCCCTCGACCACCGGCCCCGTGACCATGCTTCGGCTGTCAATATCGCCGGCCTGGAGGCCAACACCGACGTGGGACACTGCCGGCACCACTGGACGTAGCCGCCCCACTCCCTCGCCGCTGGCCTACTGCTCCATTCGTGCACGCGGGTGGCCGCTCTGTCCTCCTCTCCCGGCACACTGATGGCGTGTAACTCACACGTTCGTTGGGAACCCCAAGAGGAAGGTATGATGCGCACAGCAGCAAGTTTTTCCTCAGAAAGAAACCAAGGTTTATCGAACCAGGAGGAGCCAAGAAGCACGTTGAAGGTTGATGGCGGCGGGATGTAGTGCGGCGCAACACCAGGGATTCCGGCGCCAACGTGGAACCTGCACAACACAACCAAAGTACTTTGCCCCAACGAAACAGTGAGGTTGTCAATCTCACCGACTTGCTGTAACAAAGGGTTAACCGTATTGTGTGGAAGATGATTGTTTGCAAGAAAACAGTAAGAACAAGTATTGCAGCAGATTTGTATTTCAGTATAAAAGAATGGACCGGGGTCCACAGTTCACTAGAGGTGTCTCTCCCATAAGATAAAAGCATGTTGGGTGAACAAATTACAGTCGGGCAATTGAAAAATAGAGAGGGCATAACAATGCACATACATGTCATGATAAGTACAATGGAGATTTAATTGGGCATTACGACAAAGTACATAGACCGCCATCCAACTGCATCTATGCCTAAAAAGTCCACCTTCGAGTTATCATCCGAACCCCTTCCAGTATTAAGTTGCAAAGCAAACAGACAATTGCATTAAGTATGGTGCGTAATGTAATCAACAACTACATCCTTAGACATAGCATCAATGTTTTATCCCTAGTGGCAACAGCACAACACAACCTTAGAACTTTCTGTCACTGTCCTCAATGGAGGCATGAACCCACTATCGAGCATAAATACTCCCTCTTGGAGTTAAGAGCAAAAACTTGGCCAGAGCCTCTACTAATAACGGAGAGCATGCAAGATCATAAACAACACATAGGTAATAATAACATGGTATTCTCTATCCATCGGATCCCGACAATGGTAATGACATGAGTAAACAAATGAATCATAAAGCAAAGACTTTTCATGAATAGTACTTTCAAGACAAGCATCAATAAGTCTTGCATAAGAGTTAACTCATAAAGCAATAAATCAAAGTAAAGGTATTGAAGCAACACAAAGGAAGATTAAGTTTCAGCGGTTGCTTTCAACTTATAACATGTATATCTCATGGATAATTGTCAACATAGAGTAATATAACAAGTGCAATATGCAAGTATGTAGGAATCAATGCACAGCTCACACAAGTGTTTGCTTCTTGAGGTGGAGAGGAATAGGTGCCGACTCAACATAAAAGTAAAAAGAATGGTCCTTCAAAGAGGAAAGCATCGATTGCTATATTTGTGCTAGAGCTTTTATTTTGAAAACATGAAACAATTTTGTCAACGGTAGTAATAAAGCATATGAGTTATGTAAATTATATCTTACAAGTTGCAAGTCTCATGCATAGTATACTAATAGTGCCCGCACCTTGTCCTAATTAGCTTGGACTACCGGATCATCGCAATACACATGTTTTAACCAAGTGTCACAATGGGGTACCTCCATGCCGCCCGTACAAAGGTCTAAGGAGAAAGCTCGCATTTTGGATTTCTCGCTTTTGATTATTCTCAACTTAGACATCCATACCGGGACAACATGGACAACAGATAATGGACTCCTCTTAAATGCATAAGCATGTGGCAACAATTATTATTCTCATATGAGATTGAGGATATATGTCCAAAACCGAAACTTCCACCATGAATCATGGCTTTAGTTAGCGGCCCAATGTTCTTCTCTAACAATATGCATGCTCCAACCATTAAGGTGGTAGATCTCTCTTACTTCGTGACAAGACGGACATGCATAGCAACTCACATGATATTCAACAAAGAATAGTTGATGGCGTCCCCGTAAACATGGTTATCGCACAACAAGCAACTTAATAAGAGATAAAGTGCATAAGTACATATTCAATACCACAATAGTTTTTAAGCTATTTGTCCCATGAGCTATATATTGCAAAGGCGAATGATGGAATTTTAAAGGTAGCACTCAAGAAATTTACTTTGGAATGGCGGATAAATACCATGTAGTAGGTAGGTATGGTGGACACAAATGGCATAGTGGTTGGCTCAAGGATTTTGGATGCATGAGAAGTATTCCCTCTCGATACAAGGTTTAGGCTAGCAAGGTTATTTGAAACAAACACAAGGATGAACGGTGCAGCAAAACTCACATAAAAGACATATTGTAAACATTATAAGACTCTACACCGTCTTCCTTGTTGTTCAAAACTCAATACTAGATATTATCTAGACTCTAGAGAAACCAAATATGCAAACCAAATTAGCAAGCTCTAAGTGTTTCTTCATTAATGGGTGCAAAGTATATGATGCAAGAGCTTAAACATGAGCACAACAATTGCCAAGTATCAAATTATTCAAGACATTTTAGAATTACTACATGTAGCATTTTCCAATTCCAACCATATAACAATTTAACGAAGAAGAAACTTCGCCATGAATACTATGAGTAGAGCCTAAGGACATACTTTTCCATATGCTACAGTGGAGCGTGTCTCTCTCCCACAAAGTGAATGCTAGGATCCATTTTATTCAAACAAAACAAAAACAAAAACAAACCGACGCTCCAAGCAAAGTGCATAAGATGTGACGGAATAAAAATATTTTTTCAGGGGAGGAACCTGATAATGTTGTCGATGAAGAAGGGGATGCCTTGGGCATCCCCAAGCTTAGACGCTTGAGTCTTCTTAGGATATGCAGGGGTGAACCACCGGGGCATCCCCAAGCTTAGAGCTTTCACTCTCCTTGATCATATTGTATCATACTCCTCTCTTGATCCTTGAAAACTTCCTCCACACCAAACTCGAAACAACTCATTAGAGGGTTAGTGCACAATAAATATTAACATGTTCAGAGGTGACACAATCATTCTTAACACTTCTGGACATTGCATAAAGCTACTGGACGTTAATGGATCAAAGAAATTCATCCAACATAGCAAAAGAGGCAATGCGAAATAAAAGGCAGAATCTGTTAAAACAGAATAGTCCGTAAAGATGGATTTTATTAGGGCACCAGACTTGCTCAAATGAAAATTCCCAAATTGAATGAAAGTTGCGTACATATCTGAGGATCACTCACGTAAATTGGCTTAATTTTCTGAGTTACCTACAGAGAATTAAACCCAGATTCGTGACAGCAAAGAAATCTGTTTCTGCGCAGTAATCCAAATCTAGTATTTACTTTACTATCAAAAACTTTACTTGGCACAACAAAACTCAAAACTAAGATAAGGAGAGGTTGCTACAGTAGTAAACAACTTCCAAGACTCAAATATAAAACAAAAATACTGTAGTAAACACATGGGTTGTCTCCCATAAGTGCTTTTCTTTAACGCCTTTCAGCTAGGCGCAGAAAGTGTATATCAAGTAACATCAAGAGATGAAGCATCAACATCATAATTTGTTCTAATAATAGAATCATAAGGTAACTTCATTCTCTTTCTAGGGAAGTGTTCCATACCTTTCTTGAGAGGAAATTGATATTTAATATTACCTTCCTTCATATCAATAGTAGCACCAACGGTTCGAAGAAAAGGTCTTCCCAATATAATGGGGCAAGATGCATTGCATTCAATATCCAAGACAACAAAATCAACGGGGACAAGGTTATTGTTAACCATAATATGAACATTATCAATTCTCCCCAAAGTTTCTTCTTAGCATTATCAGCGAGATTAACATCCAGATAACAGTTTTTCAATGGTGGCAAGTCAAGCATATCATAGACTTTCTTAGGCATAACAGAAATACTTGCACCAAGATCACATAAAGCATTACAATCAAAATCTTTGACCCTTATTTTAATGATGGGCTCCCAACCATCCTCTAGCTTTCTAGGAATAGAAGTTTCAAGTTTTAGTTTCTCTTCTCTAGCTTTTATGAGAGCATTTGTAATATGTTTTGTGAAAGCCAAGTTTACAGCGCTAGCATTCGGACTTTTAGCAAGTTTTTGTAAGAACTTTATAACTTCAGAGATGTGGCAATCATCAAAATCTAAATCATTACAATTTAAAGCAATGGGATTATCATCCCCAAGGTTGGAAAAAATTTCAACGAGTTTTATCACGAGCAGTTTCAAGCAGCTTTAGCAGTTTCGAGTAATTTTGCGCGCTTTGCACTAGGAGTAGAAACATTGCCAACACCAATTATTTTACCATTAATAGTAGGAGGTGCAGCAACATGTGAATCATTAGCATTGCTAGTGGTGGTAATATTCCAAACTTTATTTTCAATATCCTCAGGTTTAGCAGCCATTTTATTAATTAAAGAAGATTGTGACGCAGACATGTATGAGATTCGGTTTTCAGCATTTGCAAGTTTAGTTTGCAACCCATAAATCTCCATATTCAGATTTTCAAGTTGATTTCCTATATTCTTCAACAAGATAGATTGTTCATTCATAGTTTTATTAAACAATTTATTTTGCTCATATTGTGATTGCATAAAGCTCTTGGTAGATCTTTCAATTTCTAACATCTTTTCCTCATTAGGTGAAACATATCTACCATAAGAATTACCATTAGCAGGATATGGCCTAGAATTTTGAGCAACCAATGAAGCTAACGGAACATTATTAGGATCAACATTAGTCCTACCATTCACAAGCATAGACATAATAGCATCAATCTTATCACTCAAGGAAGAGGTTTCTTCAACAGAATTTACCTTCTTACCTTGTGGAGCTCTTTCTGTGTGCCATTCAGAGTAATTAATCATCATATCATCAAGGAGCTTTGTTGCTTCACCAAGAGTGATGGACATAAAGGTACCTCCAGCAGCTGAATCCAATAAATTCCGCGAAGAAAAATTTAGTCCTGCATAGAAGGTTTGGATGATCATCCAAGTAGTCAGTCCATGGGTTGGGCAATTTTTAACCAAAGATTTCATTCTTTCCCAAGCTTGAGCAACATGTTCATTATCCAATTGTTTAAAATTCATTATGCTACTCCTCAAAGATATAATTTTAGCAGGGGGATAATATCTACCAATAAAAGCATCCTTGCATTTAGTCCAGGAATCAATACTATTCTTAGGCGAGAGATAGCAACCAATCTTTAGCTCTTCCTCTTAATGAGAAAGGGAACAATTTTAATTTTATAATGTCACCATCTACATCTTTATACTTTTGCATTTCACACAATTCAACAAAGTTATTAAGATGGGCAGCAGCATCATCAGAACTAACACCAGAAAATTGCTCTCTCATGACAAGATTCAGTAAAGCATGTTTAATTTCAAAGAATTCTGCTGTAGTAGCAGGTGGAGCAATAGGTGTGCATAGGAAATCATTATTATTTGTGGTTGTGAAGTCACACAACTTAGTATTTTCAGGGGTGGCCATTTTAGCAGTAGTAAATAAAGCAAACTAGATAAAGTAAATGCAAGTAAACTAATTTTTTTGTATTTTTGATATAGCAAACAAGATAGTAAATAAAGTAAAGCTAGCAACTAATTTTTTTGTGTTTTGATATAATGCAGCAAACAAAGTAGTAAATAAAATAAAGCAAGACAAAAACAAAGTAAAGAGATTGGGAAGTGGAGACTCCCCTTGCAGTGTGTCTTGATCTCCCCGGCAACGGCGCCAGAAAAAGAGCTTGATGGCGTGTAACTCACACGTTCGTTGGGAACCCCAAGAGGAAGGTATGATGCGCACAGCAGCAAGTTTTCCCTCAGAAAGAAACCAAGGTTTATCGAACCAGGAGGTTGATGGCGGCGGGATGTAGTGCGGCGCAACACCAGGGATTCCGGCGCTAACATGGAACCTGCACAACACAACCAAAGTACTTTGCCCCAACGAAACAGTGAGGTTGTCAATCTCACTGCCTTGTTGTAACAAAGGGTTAACCGTATTGTGTGGAAGATGATTGTTTGCAAGAAAACAGTAAAAACAAGTATTGCAGCAGATTTGTATTTCAGTATAAAAGAATGGACCGGGGTCCACAGTTCACTAGAGGTGTCTCTCCCATAAGATAAAAGCATGTTGGGTGAACAAATTACAGTCGGGCAATTGACAAATAGAGAGGGCATAACAATGCACATACATGTCATGATAAGTACGAGTGAGATTTAATTGGGCATTACGACAAAGTACATAGACCGCCATCCAACTGCATCTATGCCTAAAAAGTCCACCTTCAGGTTATCATCCGAACCCCTTCCAGTATTAAGTTGCAAAGCAATAGACAATTGCATTAAGTATGGTGCGTGATGTAATCAACAACTACATCCTTAGACATAGCATCAATGTTTTATCCCTAGTGGCAACAGCACAACAAAACCTTAGAACTTTCTGTCACTGTCCTCAATGGAGGCATGAACCCACTATCGAGCATAAATACTCCCTCTTGGAGTTAAGAGCAAAAACTTGGCCAGAGCCTCTACTAATAACGGAGAGCATGCAAGATCATAAACAACACATAGGTAATAACTTGATAATTAACATAACATGGTATTCTCTATCCATCGGATCCCGACAAACACAACATATATCATTACAGATAGATGATCTTGATCATGTTAGGCAGCTCACAAGATCCAACAATGAAGCACAATGAGGAGAAGACAACCATCTAGCTACTGCTATGGACCCATAGTCCAGGGGTGAACTACTCACTCATCACTCCGGAGGCGACCATGGCGGTGAAGAGTCCTCCGGGAGATGAATCCCCTCTCCGGCAGGGTGCCGGAGGAGATCTCCGGAATCCCCCGAGATGGGATTGGCGGCGGCGGCGTCTCCGGAAGGTTTTCCGTATCGTGGCTCTCGGTATCGGGGGTTTCGCGACGGAGGCTTTAAGTAGGCGGAAGGGCAACGTGGGGGGCCACACGAGGGCCCCACACCATAGGTCGGCGCGGCCGGGGCCCGGGCCGCGCCGCCCTATGGTGGCGGCGCCTCGTGGCCCCACTTCGACTCCTCTTCGGTCTTCGGAAGCTTCGTGGCAAAATAGGACCCCGGGCGTTGATTTTGTCCAATTCCGAGAATATTTCGTTACTAGGATTTCTGAAACAAAAACAGCAGAAAACAATGAATCGGCTCTTCGGCATCTTGTTAATAGGTTAGTTCCAGAAAATGCACGAATATGACATAAAGTGTGCATAAAACATGTAGATATCATCAATAATGTGGCATGAAACATAAGAAATTATCGATACGTCGGAGACGTATCACACACCTTCTTTCTTGGCGGCTGAGAGACTGCACCCACGCTGTCCGGGAGAGGCGTGACAATGGCGTCCTCCACATCGTATGATCAACAGACCCCGGCTGAGAGACCGGAACCACTCCGTCGCTATTATGAGGGGCAACGCAGGAAAGGGAGCCCGGTGGCACCGACGGCGGGGGCGTCCGGCGACGGTGGTGCCAGGCCAAGGCCAGAGACGTGGGATGGAGGTGGGGAAGAGGAAGAGAGCTTTTCAAAAAAAAAGCCCAAAATTTACAACCTACTATTCAATTTTGAATTACTTTCAATAAATCGGCATAAAGTCATTTAAATGCGCAAAACTAGCTACAAATCATTAAAATTCTTAATAGTCTGCAATTGCCACTGAAATGTGGCCTACTTTACCTGAAAAATATAGAGGTACCATTTGGAACCGTATTTTTTGTATCTCATTCACAAAATAAACATATTTCGTAATTTAGAAAATGAAAAATGATTTTCTTTGTACAAAACATTTGAAAATTCTAGTTTGCAATATTGTTGGCAATGGCAAGATGCACCACCATGTGCAATTTGGGCACGTTATAACAAACTATGCCACAAATATGGCCATAACTATGTTATTTGGCTTGAATGCTATGAATCTTCGTACAAGATAGTCCGTTATGTGAATAAATTTTGTTTTTATTACCCTATTACAGGTTTCTTATTTTCACTATCAAGTACACATATTAGCACTCCATGCGAAAGGATTTCATTTTTTGAGGTTTTTTTCATTAATTAATTTATTTATTTCAAAACCGGGTCAAAATGGTCGACATGATTATTCATAAAAAAGGGCTAAATATTTCAGAACTATCATCGGTTTCACTAAGTGATACGTAATCTGTATATAAATATGATTTTGGGGGACTTGTAGGACCAAGTTATAACACACCTACAGTTCAAATTTGAATTACTTTAAATAAATCGGTATAAGTTATTTAAATGTGTGAAACTAGCTACGAATCATTAAAATTCGTAATAGTTGGCAATTGCCACTGAAATGTGTCCTACTTTACCTGAAAAATGTAGAGGTACCATTTGGAACCATATTTTTTTGTATCTCATTCAAAAAATAAACCTATTTCGTCATTTAGAAAAGAAAAAATGATTTTCTTTTTACAAAAAAGTTGAAAAATCTAGTTTGCAACATTGTTGGGAATGGCAAGATGCACCACCATGCACAATTTGGGCACGTTATAACAAGCAATGCCACAAATATGGATATAACTATGTCATTTGGCTTGAATGCTATGTATCATCGTACACGATAGTCCGTTATGTGAATAAATTTTGTTTTTATTGCCCTATTACACATTTATTATTTTCACTATCAACTAGTACATATATTAGCACTCCGTGCGAAAGGATTTCATTTTTTGAGGTTTTCTTCATTTACTTTTATTTATTTCAAAACCGGGTCAAAATGGTCGACATGATTATTCATAGAAAGGGGTTGAATATTTCAGCACTATCATCGGTTTCACTATGTAATAAGTAATATTTATGTAAATTAGATTTTTGGGAATTTGTAGGACCAAATTATAATACCTACAGTTCAAATTTGAATTACTTTCAATAAATCGGCATTAAGTCATTGAAATGCACAAAACTAGCTATGAATCATTAAAATTCGTAATAGTTGGACATTGCCACTGAAATGGCCTACTTTACCTGAAAAATACAGAGGTACCATTTGGAACCGTATTTTTTTGTCTCTCATTGACAAAATAAACCTATTTCATCATTTGGAAAATGAAAAATGATTTTCTTTATACAAAAAATTTTAAAATTCTAGTTTGCAACATTGTTGGGAATGACAAGATGCACCACCATAAGCAATTTGGGCACGCTATAACAAGCTATGCCACTAATATGGCCATAACTATGTCATTTGGCTTGAAAGCAATATTTGTACGCGATAGTCCGTTCTGTAAATAAATTCTGTTTTTTATTACTCTATTACAGGTTTCTTATGTTCACTATCAACTAGTACACATATTAGCACTCCATGCGACGGGATTTCATTTTTTGAGGTTTTCCTCATTTCTTATTTATTTCAAAGCCGGGTCAAAATGGTCGACATGATTATTCATAAAAAGGGGTTGAATATTTCAGCACTATCATCGGTTTCACTAAGTGATAAGTAATATGTATCTAAATATGATTTTGGAGGACTTGTAGGACCAAGTTATAACACACCTACAGTTCAAATTTGAATTACTTTCAATAGATTGGTATAAAGTCATTTAAATGCGCGAAACTAGCTATGAATCATTAAAATTCATAATAGTTTGCACTGAACTGTAGCCTACTTTACCTGAAAAATGTAGAGGTACCATTTGGAACCGTATTTTTTGTATCTCATTCACAAAATAAACATATTTCGTAATTTAGAAAATGAAAAATGATTTTCTTTATACCAAAAAGTTGAAAATTCTAGTTTGCAACATTGTTGGCAATGGCAAGATGCAGCACCATGCGCAATTTGGGAACGTTATAACAAACTATGCCACAAATATGGCAATAACTATGTCATTTGGCTTGAATGATATGAATCTTCGTACACGATAGTCCGTTATGTGAATAAAATTTGTTTTTTATTACCCTATTACATGTTTCTTATTTTCACTATCAAGTACACATATTAGCACTCCATGCGAAAGGATTTCATTTTTTGAGGTTTTATTTATTTATTTGTTTATTTATTTCAAAACCGGGTCAAAATGGTCGACATGATTATTCATAAAAAAGGGTTGAATATTTCAGAACTATCATCAGTTTCACTAAGTGATAAGTAATATGTATCTAAATATGATTTTGGAGACTTGTAGGATGATACGTCTCAAACGTATCTATAATTTCTTATGTTCCATGCTACTTTTATGATGATACTCACATGTTTTATAGACACTTTATGTCATTATTATGCGTTTTCCGGCACTAACCTATTGACGAGATGCCGAAGAGCCAGTTGATGTTTTCTGCTGTTTTTGGTTTCAGAAATCCTACAAAGGAAATATTCTCGGAATTGGACGAAATCAACGCCCAGGGTCTTATTTTTCCACGAAACTTCCAGAAGACCGAAAGGGTTACGAAGTGGGGCGACGAGGCGCCCAGACCACAGGGCCGCGCGGCCAAGGGTGGGGCCACGCCTGAATGGATCGTAGCGAACAAGAGGGGGGGTGAATGGCGCTAAGGCAAGTTTTAACCTTTTTCAATTTTAGCGCAACGGAAGGTAAAGGTGATAACTTTTGCAATAGCGGGGTTCCTACAAATGATGCTAGGACATGTGCAACAAGTAAAGGAATCAACAAGATAGTAAGAGTAAGGAGCGAGACAACCGGAGGGCGCGGAGGCGAGGCGAGGTTTGTTTACCGCAGTTCCTTCCACAACAGGAAGTACGTCTGCGTTGAGGAGGTGCTAGTCTCACACAAGAGACTGGACGGCCACACCACGAAGGAAGGCCTCACCTTCTTCCTCGAGAGAGCTCCACGGAGGTGCTCTCCCTCTTCCACTAAGGCACCGGTCGAGGCGGTGATTCCTTCACAAGGTTGGGGCGAGCTCCACAAACAAGGATGCTCCCAACACCCTATGGAGCTAGTACATCACCAAGCTAGACTCCATAGCTGCACATCTCCAATGCTCCACCATAGGAACCCATCTCCAATGCTCCACCAAAGGAACCCTTCCAATGCTCCACCAAGAAGCTCTTCCAATGCTCCACCAAGAAGCTCTTCCAAGTGCTCCACCAAGAAGCTCTTCCAATGCTCCACCAAGAAGCTCTTCCACCAAAGGAACCCTAACACCAAGATCCACTAAGGACTACCACGAATTGGTGAACTTTCTCTCGGTAGAATGATAGATCGGGGTCTCCTCCACCACCTCTCAAAGTATGAGCAAGATTGGTTGGGTGGATGAGGAGATCCCCTCAATTTTGAGCTCAGCAACAATGGAGGAGAGAGAGAGAGAAGAGCTCAAGCTGGCTGGAGAAGAAGGGGCCTTTATATAGGTCCCTCCAAATCCAACCGTTACATGCAGTTTTTGCCTAAGCGGTACTGCCGCTTTTGGAAGCGGTACTACCGCTCTGAGTTCGAATCCCACTGAACTTGTCCACGTGGACACATTGCGGTACTACCGCTTGCGGTACCGCTCGAGGTACCGCAACAGGGTCCAGAGCTTACTAGACTCGAAGCGGTACAGAAGCGGTACCACAGCGGTACGACCGTAACGCGTTACGGTACTTGAGCGGTACCGTGGGCAGTACTACCGCTCATGGTACCGTAAAGGTACCGTAACGGGTTCTGTGGGACATTTCCATGTGCAATCCTCAGAGCGGTATCTCGGGCGTTACCAGTAGGGGTAGTGGTACTACCGCTCCTGGTACCGGTAGTACCGCAAAGACTAAAATAGCTTTTTCCTCTTTTCCTCTCCTACCATGTTACCTCACGACACACACACAAAACCAGAAAACCTAAGATCTACGCTTCAGTCTTCCGATCATGGTGTGTTCAGCGAGGGCACCATACACCTACAAATCCATCAAAGATAATCTTTGTGCACGGTTAGAATTGTTCGAGTGTTGTTATCAAACACACAAAACAAGGGTCATAGATCTTGCTCTTACAATCTCCCCCTTTTTGGTGTTTGATGACAACACACGAATTTGCAATAATTCATAGGATATTATGATAAGGTATATGATTTGTAAGAGTAGATGAAGCTCCCCCTAGATGTGTGCATATTTAGAATATGCATTTGTATACAAATGCACACATCCTAGAGAGAAACTCCCCTAGATTCTACAAACCAAGCATAAGTGCTAAGAAGAACATATGACAAGATCATATAGCACAAGCACACTATGGAGGCAAGTATAAGTGCATATAGGAGAGTTTGGGTGAAACTTTTCATACCTTTGCCTTGAGAGAAAAACCCAAACTCATAATAATAGAAGCCTCCATAGGATTGATGTAGCCAATCAAGGATAAATAGTGAAGACCATTAAGCTACGAACGATTAAGTCTTAATACAAACGGGGGGGGGGTCGGGAGATCCACGAATAGAGTAGCAAACACACATACGAATAAAGTTCCAAATAACTAGGGGAAGGATTGATGCCAAGGCCGAAAGAACCAAAATGAAGCCACCAAGCCCTTGGCATCCCCATGCAAATTCCCGTCCTAATAGATCAACTTCTCCCCTTTTGGCATCGAGACACCAAAAAGGGAGAAGGAGCATACTAACGCCCAACGCCCCAAGGGAATCACTCGTTGTCGTCATCCTCCTCGTCATCATCATCCTCATCACCCATGTCCTCATCATCTTCCTCCTCTTCATCTTCGTCTTCATCATCATCGTCTCCATCTTGAGCAAGACCCTTGCCATGTGGTGGTGGAGATGGACGAACAATGTGCTCGGGAATGGAGTCCTTGGAACTTGACCAAGTAAGCTTGGACTTCCACTCACCGGGAGGAGTAATGTTGTCTTCGGAGCCATCAGAGACAGGAAGCTGCATATGCCTCATCATCGCCTTTTGGCGTTGGCGGATCTTCTTGTTGTCATGGTGAGCTTGATACATCCTATCTTCAAGGTCCCTCTTGAAGCAAAAGGACTTCTTGAGGCGAGCGGTGAGCTTGGCAAAGAGGCCCTTAGTCTTGACGGAGTTGGGCACATAGTCGGAATCATCACTATCGGCTTCGTCTTCGTCCTTGTCCTTGGGAGCTCCCTTGCCGAACCTTGGAGGATCATGTTTCTTGACAAGAGGACTCTTCTCCTTATGGATAGTGATGGGGTGACATTGCTCAAGAAGATTTCCACGGCCTTCTTGCTCCCACTTGAGATAGATGAGCCTCATAATGTAAGGTGCATATTGAGGAAGCTTGCGAAGAAAGGCACAGTCACGCATCTCATGCCAAATATAGTCCATGACGTCCAGCTGTTTGCCGCGGCCCCTCATCTCATGAGTGCGCACAATAAGGTTTACAAGAAAACCGTGCACTTCATCATGGTTGGTGTGCTTGGGATTGATGGTGCTGCGATAGATCCGATTCATGATGTCGTAGACGGGGAGAAGGTGATAAGCACTTCCACACAACATCCTTCCGGGAATGTAGAGGTCGGCCATCTTCTCTTTGGCCATTGGCTTGGGCTGAAGGTGAATCTTGAAGATGTTGGTGTCATAGTCATGAAGCTCATATCCAATGCCTCTAGCAAACTCCTCCCACGTGGCCTCCATCACATGCTCCCTAGTCATCCATCTTAATGAGCGAAAACCTCCTTCATCCTCAAGGAAGACAGCTGTGGCATAGAATTGGCATATCACTTCCTTGGAGTAGTTGTGAGATAAGGTCATCAGAGGTGTTAGTCCTTGTTCTTCACAAATCTCAAGAGCTTCCCCAAAATACTCGAGGTTGGAGTTGAGCTTATCCATGCTGATGGAGTATTGGGGACAATAGTTGAATTCCTTGGCCCCATAGACTTCTTTGTAGATCCTCTCTTGGTCGACATGATAGAAGAAGGGATTGGGGCATTGACGAGCATTCCTTGGTAGCAAATATGGATTGGCTCCTCTTACTTGCAAGAATTGGGCTTTCTTGAGCTCTACCATCGACTTTTGAGAGCCTTGGGTTGTCCTTCTGCCAGCTGCTGCATCCCTCTAACGCTTGGTGAGCCTAGCGGGAACGATCTCCTCTTGCTCATCTTCATCTCGATGACGACGAGGGGGTGGCTTAACCTTGCCACCACGGGTCCTAGATGCTCCTGTGAATAGCAAAGGTTTACCCCAAATCCTATAAGCTACGCTTCAGTCCTCCGATCTTGACGTGTCCAGCGAGGTCACCGTGCACTTGCAAATCTAGCTTGGTGTTGTGCTAGCTCCATAGGTTGTTGGGAGCCTCCTAGTGTTGTGGAGCTCGCCCCAACCTTGTGAAGGAACCACCGCCTCGACCGGTGCCATAGTGGAGAAGGGGGAGCCCCTTTGTGGAGCTCTCTCGAGGAAGAAGGTGAGGCCTTCCTTTGTGGTGTGGCCGCCTAGCCTCTTGTGTGAGGCTAGCACCTCCTCAACGCAGACGTACTCTCTTTTGTGAGAGGAACTACGGGAAACAAACCTCGCCTCGTCTCCGCATCATCCGGTTGTCCCGCTCCTTACTCTTACTATCATGCTTGTTTCCTTTACTTGTTGCACTTGCCTAGGATCATACTAGGAACACCTCCACCACTAAAGCAATCACCTTTACCTTCCGCACCGCTAAAACTGAAAAAGTATTAAAATTTGTGTAGCGTCCATTCACCCCCCCCCCTCTTGTCCGCTACGATCCATTCAATAGTACAGATATCGGAAATGAAGTCACGTGTATATAGCTCCCGAATCGACTAATAGCAACATAGATTGGCTCAGGCAAATTTTCTAATCCATGGATGGACCCCGCTTTTCTGTACATGCATCAACTACATTGTGGTGGACGGTGCCCAATTTTTGTGTCAGGGCTTCGCTATTTAGGTGCCAACCTTTTGAGTTTTGTCGTTTTGGGTCATCGGCCACACTGTGGACGGCCGACTTGGAAATATCTCATATAGTCATTTATTTACATGGACTACCCTGTAACCCTAACCCTTCGCTCTCTTCCCACTCTCCCAGGCTTAGACATGGCGGCGTTGCTCGCGCAGACGTTGATTTGTTGCCTCAATCGCCAGTTCCGGTGCCATAGCTCATTCAACGTGTGTGCGGGCACAGCGGCTCTTCCTCGCGCGCTTCCTCGTGTTCCTGTCGCGAGATCTGGTGGTGCGGAGGAGGTTGCCAGGTAGTCGATGAGGAGGGCGAGTCGTGCGTGCAATGGTTCGTCGTCGGCGGATCGATCCACGGGAGGCACTGTACCGGATGTTCCAGATCCCGAATTCCCGCCGAATCTAGGTATAAATCATTGTATTACTGGCCGTCGTGCCAAATTGCCGATGAGCTGGGTTTTCTGCATTGCCATTGTACATATAAAATAGTTGTTTTGTTTTTGCTCAGCCATGTCGGGAGTCGCCCATTTCGGTAACATTGCACGAAAGAGATTTTTCTGTCTGCATCGCTAATTCTCTCACATGGGTATGTTTATATTTAATGGAACCTTTATTTAGCCAGCCATTTTTGTACTACTACATTATTATTTTTTCGCATAGATGTAAATATTTTCTTAACTTGTAAAACCAGAAATGATGTTTATTTTGAACGCAAAACCCCTGATTTTGTAACATGATTAATGCTTGTGCTCTCTCTTCCAGGCAAACTCTAACAGAAAAGACATTGAGGATGGCGTAGAGAAGCACAAAAGAAATTATACATCACCTGTTTAGGGATTTTTTTTTGGCTTTCACATCGCCTGATTTTGTTTTTATAATCCAGATGATGTACATCACCCGTGCAATTATACACCCTTATCAAACACGTTCTGTACAACCCGGAGCTCCTGACCGGACATAGGTTGTGTGGGAGCTCATGGTAGGCAGAACTAAGTTTGAAGGTGTCGCGTCAGCCATGCAGACTGACCGCTAGTAGGGCGCGGAGGCGAGCCGGAATCGGCCCGGCGGTTGGGCGTTGCAGGTGATGTAAATTTGCATCACGTGGTGCAAATTATACATTGCAATTTAATTTTTTTGGGAACGTTTTGTACATTACATCATCTGCTTTTGCTCATTTTTTGGGCTAATGTGATTTATATAACTGTTTTTTGACAAATACATCATCTGTTGGACACATACTCTAATGATCAAAATGATTTTCCTATCATATGAATCAAAGGAGAGCTATTTTAAGAAAATAAAACTATGTCAAGTTTGACTATGTTTTTACCAAAAATTATTAACATGCAAAATACAAAATCAATATCATTCGATAGATAATGCAATATATTGCAAAAAGATGATTACTTATACAATGGGAAAAAGCTACTCCTCGCCAGTGTCCATATCTGGAAAAGGGTCATGCTCATCTACGTAATTGTCACATGTGTCATCAAATTCATCTCCATTGTCATTATGGAGGCCTTCAGTATTGTTCATTAGGTTTTCAACCAGAGCCGCTGCAATATGGCGGGGTCCATCTCTTCTTAAATTTGCAGTAGGTACGACTTGTTCTGTTCCTACAGCGTATGTGTCATGTCGTTGTTGCCGACCAGCTTGTTCCTGCTCTTGATAGGCATCTGCATCATATCTGACATCTTCATTTTCACTAACATTGTAGAGATGGCGATGGTTATATGTTTCGACAATTTTCCAACCCTTATTATTAGCTGGGTCTCTGTCAGTCAAATAGAAGACCTTTTTAGACTGAGTAGCCAGAATATAATCATCATTCGTCTGAGCAAGTTTTCCCACATTGATGCTCTTGAAGTACCCATCATTTTTTATCCGATCTTTGCCTTGCATAAACCAATCACCTTTAAAAATAACAACTGACCTATTATCATGGTACTGTAAATAAATAATCTCCTTAAGGGTTCCAAAGTGATCACTGCGATCATTGTTTGTGGGATTTCCGGCACCGGGTAACATGATTCCACTGTTCTGTGTCTTCTTATTCGCATCACTGCTGGTAGTGCTAAATCGAACCCCATTAACTATGCGCGCTGTGTATTTCTTGACCCTGAAATCCGAAGAATAGCCCAACGCGAAGAGATCCTTATTTACATTAATTCCTCTTTTCATCTCCTCCTTAAGCTGCAATACCACAAGCAAAGAAATATATGACAAATCTGCAGTGACAACAGATATCAAAATAGATCTAGCAATACGTGAACAAAGAGCAAAACTAACTTCTTTCTCGAAACAGTCCGTAAATCCTCTTCTCATTGCTCTATCAATGTCTCGAACCATTTGCTGGGTTAATTCATTTCTGTATCGACTATTTTTTTTTAAAGTCAGTTGTCCAGACATAGTTAAGTATGGATGTATAAAAATAGGCAAGCTATAATGTCAAAACATACCGTCTATATTCGAATGTTTCATCACTATTGTGCAAAACATACCACATCATTTTTTTAACATGCATGATCTTCAACATCATAATCGCATGGCGAAATAAATTTAACTCCGTGCCCAAAAACTTGAACATCATAGGCATCAAGATCTTGAAAAGCTGAATTTCTTGGTTCCTTGTTATACAATGTGTCGACATCATCCATGTATCTTGATCAAAATGTGAGACATTCATCCGCAACATATCCCTCAGCAATAGAACCTTCTGGCCGTGCCCTGTTCCTCTGATAGCGCTTCAAAGTGTACAACCGCCTTTCAACTGGGTACATCCACCCATAATGCACAGGACCTCTTTGGCGTGCATCTTCAGGTAAATGTACTGCTAGGTGCACCATCACATCAAAGAAAGATGGGGGGAAAATGCACTCTAGCTTGCACAAGATCTTAGGGATCTGTACCTCTAGATCTTTCAGCATAGTCTTGTTTATAGTTTTGCTGCACAGTACCCTGAAAAACCTGCCTAACTGAGCAATTGCCTCATATATATCCTTACTTACTTGTCCTCTCAATCCAGCAGCTAAGATGGTATGCAAAAGAATGTGACAATCATGTGTTTTTAGGCATTGTACCTTGGTCCCATCAGAACTTACACATTTTGCAAAGTTCGAAGCATATCCATATGAAAACCTCAACTCCCGTAGGAATTGATAGAATGCACGCGCAATGTCTCGAGAAAGGGCATATGGAGCCTCTGGCCACTCATAGTAGACTTCACATTCCTCCTTGCCCAATTGTAGATGTTTAGAACATTCAACCTATCCTTCCCGATGTCCAACCTGGGTGTCCTTATTTTTCCCGTCCATTTTGAGAATTGTTCCAAGAAGATTGTCACAAATATTTTTCTCAATGTGCATGACATCAAGATTATGTCTCAGCTTCAGGGTGGGCCAGTACTCCAAGTCCCACAAATTCATCCTCCGGCCCCAAATTGGCACACGTTTGGGATCACTTTTCTTTGTTTTTGGTGGGCTTCCCTAGGGCTCGGAGTGGTAGGATCGATTCCTTTTTACTGTTGTCTGCTTCTTTATTTTTATCTTGTTGGTTGACCGACTTCTGCTTCTTTTTCATGGCTGCACTTTCCTTCCTATTCATGGCTGCTTGTTCCTTCTTTTTCATGGCTGCCACTTGTAATTCCTCCGGCGAAAGCTGTCTAACCTTCTCCAATAATTCTTTCAGCTCATCTGCAGTGAAACGACATGGCTTCTCATTAACCTTTAGATACATATTGTCTATGCGCATATGATGTTTCTTTGGAAGGAAACGAAAGTGCCCAAAATACCCAAGTTTTCCTTTTAGTGCTTTTGAAAGAGGATCTTTGTCATAGTTAATACAAGCAACATAGCCTTTTGTAGTACGTCATGAAAGAGTGCACAGAGCTGGGCAGTCGTGAATACACCAAAGAACTGCTGCTTTAAGAGAAAACATTTTATCCTGAGCTTCTGATAGAGCATCAGCTGTATCCACACCTTTTCAAAGTAACTGTAATTCTTCCATAAGAGGCTCTAGAAAGACATTAAAATCCTTCCCAGGTGATTCAGGGCCTGGAATCAGCAAGGACATCATGAAATTTAACTGCTCCATACAACCCCAAGGTGCAAAGTTGTATGGAATAACAAAGACATGCCACATTTTGTAGTTTGTGCTCATGTTGTTATAGGGATTGAACTCATCAGTAGCAAGACCAAGTGTAATGTTCCTCGCATCTGCAGCAAAGTCTGGCCACCTTCTATCAAAGTATTCCCAAGCCTCGCCGTCAGCTGGATGGCTCATTTCACCCAAATGTTTTCCTACCTTAGGCTTTCTGTATAACTTGTGCCACTGTGCTTCATCTGATGATCTTTTCGTAGAAAAATCCTCTGCAGCCTAGTTATCAATGGAAAATGCCTCAACACTTTCTGCGGAGTCTTCTTTTCTTCAACATTTTTCCATTTTTGACTCGCCGCACTTAGGGAAATTATCAAAGTCGATATATTCCTTTCTGAAGAGAATGCAATTTTTGATGCACACATGTATTGAAATGTATCCAAACCCTAATTTATCGATAACAGTCTTCGCTTCACGGTGTGTTCTTGGGAGTATATTAGCAGGTGGAAATGTTTCACACAAGATCTGAAGGATGTCAGTAAATGTAGAATTGGTGATCAAATGTTTCGAATTCTATTGAAGAATTGTAACCAGAAAGGAGAATCTCGTAAACGAGGAACATCCAGGATAAAGTTTAAGTTCAACCTCTTTCCTCATTTTCTCATAGAATGACTTCTTTTCTTCCACAGTATTGGGAATAGAATTTTCGTCATCTTCATCATCGTTGTTTCCATTTTCATTTCCATTTCCATACTCATTTGCCCAAGCATGCTGGTCTGCTAGTAAGTCATCTAATCGCGCATTGAAAGGAGAATGCACTGTGACATCACCTTCAATAATAACTGCATGAGCATCTTCTTTATGATATATCCACCGACTATAGGTTCAAGTTATGCCGTTTATTAACAAGTGTTGCCGCACAAGATGTTGAGGTCTGTGAAACTGATTACATCACAAGTTACAGGGGCAGTATATGAGTTCAGTAGGACTGTATCTAGCACTGATGAAGTCCACAAAACTATTCACACCAGCTACGTATATATTTGGGTTTAAATAGTATACCATTCATCACCCATCTTATATCCATCTAGTCAACAATTAATGTTCATACTGTTAGAACGCTTCACATGTCAGAAGTTTATTGATAAAATTATATATATCTACATACATAATCTAGACCGTATTAAAATATACTTTATGATGGATACGATGGTGTTAATTTGAGACTCTAAATGTTGATAGTTTTTGGCATAAATTTGGTCAAAGTTCGCCCGGTTTGACTTCAAAAATCTAATAAATATTTTGGCATGGAGGGAGTACAGTAATATACTACTCCATAAAGAATGGATCGAGGGACTATATGCTAGGGACTTACTGTGGCTGCCGGAGAGCGAAAACAGAGATTTGTCGGGGGGTAGTCTGGCGACAGTCAAGAGGTGCACGCCATGGCGGGCGACGGCGATAGATCCGCTCTCGCGTTCCAGAGAGCGTCAAAGTGATACGGCGGCGCGGCCGGCAATGGATCTACTTAGCTCACTGTCCCTTCCTATTCTCCCGCCGTGAACAAAAGAATGTGGTGAACCGTGAACTAAATAATTTGGCAAACTCCCCTCCTGCCAAATACTGTTTGTAAGGCGCGGACACTGTGTTTTTTTCAAGCTGTCTCCCGCCGCTCTCACGAGATGGGGCGCACGGGTAAACAACTCGTTCGGCCAAGGCCTGCTACTGAGAAAGAAGACAAAGCGTGCTAACTGGGTCCAGTAGAACCGTGTTCTAGACTGAGTGACGTTCCCGCAGTCAATGAAGTATTTGTCCACACCTAAATCTGGCCCAAAGGATCCAGAGGTAGCCCCCCACCCAATAGAAATAGGCCTTCAGCAGCCCATCCCAAAATAGTTTTACGAAATGAGACTTCGTTGTCATCAAAACTGCTTATTTTGTACCCGTGGGCCCGACGGGAATGGCACCAGGGACCCACATAGGCCCAACATATTATGTAGGCCCACCAAGCTCTGGAATGCGGGGCCACACGTCGAGAATTGATACATCTCCATGTGGACCTGATGGGAATGGCACCTGGGACCCATGTAGGACCGACAAAGTATGTAGGCCCAACAAGCTCTGACATGCGGTCCCACCAATCTCTAACATACGGGCCCACTAGGGACCCACGTAGGCCCGACATATTATGTAGGCGCACCAGGCTCTGACCTACGGGGCCATGCGTCCAGAATTGACGGCAGGCAGACACTTGTGCTCGCACGTGCGCATTTTTTTTGGCATGGCAACTGACATGTGGAGCCCATGTTGGTGGTACTGACAGGTCTGGTCCACTTCGCATGCCTGGAGGCTGTCGGAACGGGTGGCCCCAAGCAGGAGGATTGTGTCGGTATCTGACATGTGGGCCCGAGTGCTGTAGGCCAGGTACATGTGTGCTGACAGTGGTTGTCTCCCCTTACAAATATGGGTCCCAGTGTTGTTGGCCTTGGACTGTTGTGCGGGCAGAAAAGTACGTGAACAGAAGCGTGCAGAGTGTGGGTCAGGTGTGTCCACCGGCCCGAAACCCAGCTCTTGTGTCGACCCTCCTGCTGACTCCGTAGTTCGGGCCACCCACCTCCCGCGACGCTCATTTCTGCACAATCGTTGATGTTTAGAGCTCGCCCGTCACTATTTTTTTGGGCCGAGCGGCCCAAAACGCCACCTGTGACGCGAAAACGCGACACCGTCACAGCAAAAGATGTTCGCTCACAGATTTCTCAAACGTCAGCCCCATACCGTCACTGAAGCCCCAATTGTTCGTAGTGACTTCTGGAATACACTTTGGGGAAAGCTGGGGACGAAGCTACTTTTTAGCACTACTTGTCATCCCCAAACCGACAGTCAAACTGAGGTGGTGAATAGAACATTGTCACAACTGTTGAGATCCATGATGAAGAAGAACTTGCGAGAGTGGAAAAATTATTTGCCGCATGTTGAGTTCGCTTATAACAGGGCGGTACATTCTACCACACAGCTATGTCCGTTTGAGGTGGTGTATGGTTTCAAACTCATTACTCCACTTGACTTGATGCCTCTATCCATACATGAGCGAGTCAATATGGAGGCATAGAAGAGGAAAGATTTTGTACGAAAGATACATGAGAAGACTAAAGAGCGGATTGAGAAGAAAGGCAAGAACAATGCTGCAAGAGTCAACAAGAAGCGCAAGGAGATGTTGTTCAAACCTGGTGATATGGTCTAGGTTCATTTTCGCAAGGACATGTTTCCCAAGCTACGGAAGTCCAAGTTGCTTCCTCGTGGTGCTGGTCCTTACAAAGTACTTGCCAAGATCAATGACAATGCATATGCTATAGATCTTAAAACTGATAAGTTTGGTGTCAGTAATTCTTTCAATGTTGCTGATTTGACACTGTATGACGGAGAAGACCTTGGAGCGTCGAGGTCGACGCCTTTTGAAGGGGGGAGGGGAGATGATGAGAACATTGCGAGCAATCCAATACATCACAGGTGTGCGCAAGTAATCGCATATTTCATATGTACGATGACATGACCGAACACCAGTGACAAGTTCAGTTACACGACATGTACTTTACTCTAGATCATCGGTGTGTACAAGTAAAGTCGAACCAACTATTTGTCTTGGCTGAATGTTTTGCGTGATGCGATATGGCTCACTTATCAGTGTCGTAGATGTTAGGGATTTTTGTTTTGTTTTTAGGCACATGTTTGTGCAGCTATTGTAATTGTTCAAAGGTTACTCGCACGACACAAGTCCCGACGTTGTCCATACAGCTTAGAGGTCACCTGGTCAAAACAAAAAAGTGGAAAAGTTATGCCAATTTTAAGTGAGGGTGAAATAATTTGAACTTGTGATTAGCTTAGTGCTCAACTAAGTTCTACATTGTCGAAATTGCTTTGAGATTCGTGTACATATGAGTGATAGGATAGATTGCAATCGAGATTTTGTTCAATTGCAAATGAGCTGGTTACAGCTGAAAAGTGGCATGTGCGATTAAATTTATTTTGTGATTCGTGTCAAGTTATGAGTTGCAATATGAGTCTCAATTGATATTAGATGATATTGTCTAAACGAAAACTCAGTTAATTCTTATTCAATTGAGAATTAGTCACAGCCTGAGAATAATATTATTCCTTCGGTTCTGTTCACTTGGCACGGTTGTGCTACTTGTGCAACACATGATATGATTTCTGATGGCGAACATCTATCATGGTTCTTTTCACGTTCTAGAAAGGGAAATGATAGCTCGATGATCACGTCAATGATATCACGCATAATAATTGAGTCACCATGTAATGTCAAACAAGCTTAGCAGTGCGCGCCAGTAAATGAAAATCGGCATACATGCTATAGGTCAAAGTACGCTCATGGTTCTGCTGCCAACGGTCCACCATCCATGGTATGTAGAACATGGTTTTGCCACCGCTGGATAACACCATGACGCACTCATATCTTCAACACCTACACACTATCCGTCTTATTCCCAGACGACTAAAAATACACGACACGCTTTTCTAGAAACAACTAAATCACGAAAACTTTGATAATTCCGCATCACGCAGCAAACCAATTCCAAGCACCAATTCAACCCCCATTTCATCGGCGTCCGCACGAGGTGGTGTACTCTTTGATAATTCCACATCATTTCACGCACGCATCATCTCAATGTAGTACTGTAGAAGAAGAAGAGATCAAGACTCAACGGACACTGGCCTCTGCTTTTGCACCTTCTCCTGGGCCACTTTGATGCTTTCTTCTCTTTAGCCACCTTCCACATCCAAGCAACAAGGAATCAAATCTTAAATTTTATTTTATCTCCCCGCACCGATTCCTCAACCATTCTTTTTTTGTTTTGACCGAAATGGGTCTTCTTTGACATATATACCCCATGGGGCCTCCTCTTCCCCCCCAAGGTCGCTGCTTCGGTGCCCCCTGGCCCTGGGCATGGCGAATTGGCGAGCAGAGCATGCTTGAAGTCACAGGGGAGATGGAGGGAGGCGGGAATGGAGGAGCTGGCCTCGGATTCTCTCTCCGGTTTGATCCCATGAGGGCGGGCTTTGATCGTGCTCTGGTCAGCCTCCCTGCTCCCGCGCTGATCAGCCGCTTCCTTGGCTGGACCGAGAGCAGCAGCCAGGGGAGACCGTCTCATGGATCCGCAGTGGTCGCCGCCGCCGTTGCTGTTTACTTGGCTGCGCGCTTCGTGTCCGATCAGCAGCCTCGCCGTCATCGCCGGCGACGTCTGGCTGCTTCTGCTGTAGATAAGCCAAATTCCGGTATGCAGCTTGTCTTTTCATGCTTTAGCTCTTATTAGTCTTACACACGACTTGATTTCCACCCATCGATTTGTCTGTAGCAACTAGACCTCGTGCTCTTCCTGCGCCCGGTGATGGACTCCGAATTCTGGCATCCAATGTAAGTTGTGATCCTAGGCCTACAACTCTCATTTCTTGAATCTTGATGCGATCGAGCTATGTCTAATTTATGCGATCGAGCTATGTCTAATTTCTTGTCCTTGGCACCCAAGGATGAATATTCGGAAAACGTGATTCACGGCGCGTCGATCGGCGCCGGGGACGACGAGCCGGTTCTTGTGGCAAGAGTTCAGACTATGCCTCCCCACGTGGCAGCAGGATCAGCAAGCTCTGACGCCGAATCGGAGAAGAAACAATCGGAGAAAGAGCGTGAGGAGGTCGACCGGTTCAAGGAGCTCTGGCTGTCTCTCGTGGAGCGGGAGCAGAGGCTGGAGCTCCAGCTCATGGAACTGGACGACCTCAGGGAGCAGGAGGCTACCGTTCGGGAGCTCGAGAACCGCCTCGGCGTCGCCGCCGTGGAGGCGCGACACCTGGAGCTCAAGGTCTTGTCGCTGCGTGAGGAGAACGAGAGGCTCAAGGAGCATACGTCGGAGCTGGACGTCGTCCGGGCACAGCTGGGCCGCGCCAAGGAGAAGGTGCGGTCGCTCAAGGAGAGGGTACAGGTCGAGCGGGAGGAGGCCCAGCGCGAGGCGGTAGCGCTCCGGGAGAGGGTGAAGGAGCTCGAAAAGAACGACGAGGAGAGGGAGAAGGCGCTGGCGGCGGAGGCGGCATCTCTCCGGAAGGCGAACGACGTGCTGCAGGAGGAGAACAGGGAGCTTGCTCTAAGGCTGCAGGATGCAGAGCAGGTTGCCACCTCTGTCAGTTTGGTTCACGAGGTAATCGTGTTCTTAGTTCTACATTCCAATGCACTATCTCCACCATTTTGCTTGCATTTTAGCACTGTTACATGTCATTTTTGTTGTTCAGAGTTATGTATCCAACAACAACAAAAACAGTTACACATTTTTTAAAATTATCTGCAACTGTTGCACACCTCTACAGCCAACTGTAGGTACCAAAATGTGCAACTAGGTCGGCATAAAAATCAACATTTTTTCAGTCGTCTTAGAAGTGTCAAATACATTAAAATATATCGCATTAGAAAATTGTTTTATGCCTACTTGGACAACTCGATCTATATTAGATAAGAAAGGTGCTAAGAGAGCTTGCTTTCTCTTGCCGGTTTGCAGTTTTGTTGGTAAAATGACCTTTGGCGTCTCCATTGGTTTGGGCTAAACTGGCGGCTGAAATCTCTGAATTGTTATATGCCGCTGTCACAGCTTTAATTTGACTTGGGTTGCTCCAACATATTAGCCTTCCCCATCCCTCCTTTTTCTTAGGCAAACCCTTCAGCATCTCTGATTAGTTATTCTCATGCTAAAGGTCATGTTGAGAACCTTTTAAATTATTGATTTGTTATTTGATCTGCGTATGCTTGCGTGGTGCCATGAACCATAAGGTGAGAATTAGTTTATGTCAGCTTTGACATGATGTCCCAAACTACAACATTTTATATATACCTTACATACGGAGTATTTGGTGGGCTGAAACTCGAAATTATGAAACTTGCGAACATGTTTGTGCACAATTTTCTCAGTCTTTACTCAAAATACCTTTGCAAACCATGTGAAATGCTACCTCCGTTCCAAAACATAAAATGTATTCTGTTTTAGCCTACCAAAACGTCTTATATTTTGAAAGTTATAGTAGTAAGTTGCTTCATTTCCTTGGGGACCGCCCCTGTTCAAAAAATAAAAACAGTTCTGGAGGTATAGCAGCCAATCGGTGAAATGCCCACGCAAAAGGTGGAGAATTCACATTTGTTGGTAAACTTTACCATAGTATCTGTCACTTTCTCCCGGGCCCTCTGAAAACTGAAAAAAAAGAAGCATCCGCATAAGGTGTCCACTTTCTTTTGAGAACATTTCGTCCCTATACATTTTGTTGTCTAGAAAATCTTTGCGATGTGCTACTCAAACTTCAGCGTTCGCAAAATTTTATTCTTTATTTGCCTAAACATGCTATAATTAATCTTGTTGGAGTAGCAAGAATTCTAAAGCTAATCCGGCCCCTCTGTTTCTTTCTCAGGAGGACAATGGTGATGAGGCTAGCTACCTAAGGGAGACGAACGAGAGGTTGACGAGGCAGATCGAGCAGCTGCACAGCAACCACTGCGCGCACGTCGAGGAGCTTGTCTACCTCAAGTGGGTCAACGCATGCCTCCGCCACGACCTCCGTGGCAATGACCACCAGTCCTCTTCCGCCCAACAAGATCAGGACGGCGCCGGCGCCGGCATGTCGTCGGCCATGGAGCTGAGCAAGAGCATGAGCTACCGCTCCAGCGAGAAGGCCAAGGAGCTCATGCTACGGTACGGCAACCTCGGCCTCGACCCCTCGCTCTTATCGCCGCTGAACGAGTCGCTATACGGCGACGGCGAAGATCGCCAGCGGCGCGGAGGTCACGACGAGCCAGAGAGGAGTCCGGGCGTGTCGGCGACCACTGCCGCCTCCGCGCCGGAGAAACGGGCCGGGCATGGTAAGCTCAAGTTTCTGAAGAACATCAAGAAGCTGCTGGCGAGCAGCAAAAAGGGCCAAGGCCACGGCCATGACCGCAAGAGCATCAAGGTGCCCAACGACGAGCATGTCGAGAAGGCCCTGCGGTGGCTGTCCTCCAGCCACGACGCGTTCGGCGGAGATAGCTCCTACGAGAGCACGCCACTGTCGTCGTGCGAGAGAACACCGCTGAGCAGCGTGACGACCCGGGACTCCCGCGCCCATGCGCGCGGCGGGGAGACGGCGGCGGAGCCGGCCGTGGCGGGGCTGCCGGCCGAGGCTCAGCTGCTGAGGTCGAAGAGCGACGTCGGCGCGTCGTTCGGGCGGGAAGGGAGCAGGTACCACGCTCTACGGCCGGACCGCCCAGCCGGTGTCGGGCAGGACGGGTTCTACGCGCCGGAGAAAATGAGAAGGTACTCGGAGGAGTTGACAAGCTCCTGATCACCCATGAATTTGTTGGTGGTGGACGAGAGGTCATGCTAGCTCCATGCTTTTGTACACAATTATAACTGATTAAGTCCGGTGTAACTCCCCATTTCCACAAGAAAAGTCGAGATACCAACTTCCTTCATGTTCTTATGTATATATACAGGCTGTGCGCTTGGGTCGAGACATTGTCCCGTTCATAAACTCTCAAGAGATGTTTCAGATCACAGTATTTTGAACACTATGAAAAAGTGGGAGAAAAACAAGTAAGAGTTCAGATTTGAGAAAAAAGGTAGCTCGAGGAAAAAGACTTATGAGAGTATAAAATATCTGGGTGCAACCTGTCTGAGGAAAAAAAATACAGTCTGGAAGTTATGCGGATTAAGAAGAGTGAAGAATGACCTGAAATGTTGGGTACAAATCTTACAGGACAATTTGAAAAATGAAAAAGGAAAGACTTTACCTAGGAGCTCGCTGATTTAGAAGCCACAGAAGAACTTACTTGTCTCACCAATGAACAATTGCTTAGGAAATTCTAGAGACAGAAGAAGCTGATGCAAATCTATGAAAATGAAAAATCCTGCTGGCAACAGAGATTCAGAAAATGGTTTTTACAAAGAGATTATAGCACAGTTGTTTTTTCATTGGTAGTAGAGTGAAAAAAATTGATTCTTGCTTGTCCAACGTTGTTGCATACCAAATATCTGTGAGACTGTTGAACAAGTCAACAATTGAAAAAATTGACAAACAAATCATATCCCTTTTGTGGGCTAGTAGTGCACACAAGAGAAAATACCACTATGTTAAGTGGAAATGGATTTACAAATCAAAAAGTAAAGCTAGGCTAGGCCTGAAAGATTTCACAGGGTTGGGGATTTTCATCTCTTGTCTGTTATAATTCATGTTAGAGATTTGTATCTGTGTGGTAGAAAAATGCTTGTTGCCAATGGCATGAAAACCAGTTTCTGGAAAGATACCTAGAGTGGACATTGTCTTTTGAAGTAGAAATTCCTTGAGCTCTTCAATATCTGCAATGAACAAATAATTTTATAGTTGCGGCATACAATCTTGGATGGAGATTTTCTTTCAGGAGATGGCTAACGGTTGGTTTGCATGAGAAAATGGATAGGCTCGTTGGCATACTCAATCATATCACTCTCAGTGATGTGGAGGACACACCGTTCTCGAAGTGGGCAAAAAATGAAAAATAAAGTGTGGAAAGTATGTACCAGCATTTGTGCACTAATGGATTGGATAGATCCTTTAAACATCAGTGAAAAGTAAACTCCCTCCAAAAATCAAGATCTGGCTTTGGTCGATCTGGTATAACGCTATTTCCACTAAGGACAACATGTTAAAACACAAATGGACTGGAAATTTCTGGCTGCCAATTTTGTAATGAAGAGGAAGCCATTTTGCATCTTTTCTTTGGATGCTCAGCAGCCAAATTTGTATGCAGCATGGTGGAGAGTGCTATTGGTTCTCCATAAATTTGACAACAAAGCTTGTTTTGAAAGGATTGTAACTAAATCTCATGTTGAACTAATTTGCTACAATGTCGTGTTTGTGAAATACTGGCCAGGTTTACAGACTCCTACTGATCCAGAGGCTCTCCGCTTATGTGTTGATGCCCTTCTCAATCTGGCCATGGGTGTCAGTGGCTCAAGATTATTGATTGAAAGGACAATACAAACAAAGAAAAGTACAAAAAACATTATTGATTGAAATTTGAATTTTGGCTCAAATTTGGCATCAAAGTACATATAGCATTATTACACCACAATCAAATTTTCACGAATCAAAGTACAAATAACTTCTTCACACAAGTTTTCACGAATCAAATTCCATCACACAAGTTTAGTTAACTTCTACTTATTACCACTTGATTTCTTCTTCTTCATCTTACCGCTGCTTGTTTTTGATTCTACACCAAGAAGAAGAGCCAAGCTCTTGGTTCTGTTTGCTTCACTGTCATTCGGCCTCCCCATAGCATGCCCTAGAGCTAGATTAGCTTCAGTTTGCACCTCAACGGCTTGTATAGCTTCAGTTTGCACGAGATTCAAAACTGTCTCTTTTGTAGCTGGAATAGCTTAAGTTTGCACAACATCCAAAACAATTTCATTTTGCAGCACAACTAGCTCTTTTGGAAGCACAACATCAAGAACTAGAAATGATTCCACTTCAACTTCCACATCATCTACCGTTTCCATTGCAACATTCAGAACTGGCTCATTTTGCACTATTTGATCGCCACAAAACATGACCTGCACACTTCTCTTTTTGCTAAATCCACCAAGTATTGCCTTTTATGTTGTCTAGCATTCTTCAACAACAAGGAGCTAAACTACATGTTTTCTCCTGAAAAACAAAACATGTCATTTGGTCGGTAAGTGGAGAAAACAACAGCAACAACATCATAAATATTGCATACTTTAGCCTTTTAGGAGTGTAACAATATTTGTGATATCCAAATGAGCCCATATAGGTGAAGTAATATACACCCGATGTTCGCATACACCATCACAGAACCACATAAAAGATTAAAACTTGACCAAATACTCATTACATACTATATAGAAATCATAGTCAATTTATCCTATGCTCTCAGGAACATGGGTAACTACTCACAACAGTGAAACGATATGGATTAGTGGCATATGGATTACAACACAATCTGAGAAATATAACTTCACCACCAAGTAAAGACAAGATGCCAATCACAATCATACAAATAGCACTTAAACAATATCTAGAGTTCAATCAACAACAAACTATGAGAGGAACGAGGTGGATCTTGGAGATGGAGATGGTGCTGATACTGGGTATGGTGGAGATGTTGATTGAGAGGCCTTCCCCTGTGCCATCTCCTCTCAATTCTCTACCTTCCGTGAAGTCCAATCATCGTTTTCCATCTGTGAAGCCAACTTTGAGGGGACATATCCAACCTTCAAATGTGAATTTAGATCAACGATCTCTACATAAAAATAACCTCGTTGCTTGTCCAACCTTTTTGTTGGCCAATTTCATCAACCATCTCCTCCCCGTTCTCAATTCTCACATACTCGCATTCCAATATTCACACGTTAACAAGGCTAGTTCTTGCTCTGGACCCCCCAAGAGTACTCTCTCCAAGTTTCTACACCACATTCTTCACGGCCTTCTGTTCCATTGTATGCAGCATTTGTGGATAAATCTATGCAAATTCAACCTGTCAACTTACAATTGTATCTCTCTTGGTGGACCGCACGCTACCATCATCTAGCTTCACCTTAGATGGAAAGAATTTGATAGTGAATTGGAAGTGGCTCCCCACAACAGCTTTGAATTTGACAGTGAGGTGGCGGAATTAAACGAAGACCAAATCAGATTCAATTTCAGGGAAACAACGATGCATTTACCTATTATCAGTAGACTCTGGTGGCTCCATCTCGTTGCCCTTGTTTAGCCACCCGCAATCTAGGTTAGGCGACTACAATCAGATCCCCTCCGAAAAGCACCCACGATAAGTAGTGGAAAGGAGCTGTGCAGGCTTTCGAAATCACTCACCTAATAACCCATTGCCTCTGAGAAGGATCCGTCCACGACCACCAGAGAAGAAGAAGGGGACACTAGGGACCGGTCCAGCACGGCGGTGATGGTTCTTTTTTTTGGATGGCGCATGCTGAAGTTTCACTATCCAATATCGCAGACGAGCATTTTAATCTAACTCACAATTCGTTAAAAAAAGTCGCACTAGAGAGTTAAGCTCGTTTAACCACCCCGTATTCCGTGTAGGCTATTTAGGCAGTAAGAAACGTCGCGGGAAAGGGATAGTGATTCCTATATGCCGACCAGGTCGGCGGCTACTCCGCACCGCACACCTCCTTGTCGAGTTTGGGCTAGGCACATTTTTCTGTTTTGACTTTCTCAGTTTGGTTTTTCAGTCTGTTTTTCCTTTTTTTTCTTTTTTGGATTTCTAGTTTAGTTTTCTTTATTCGGCCAGTTTTCAAGATTTGAAAATTGCTTAAATTTAAAAAAGTCAATTCTCGGAAATGTTCAAATTTCAAAATTATTCACATTTGGAAAAATTTCAAATTTAAAAAATGTTCAAATTTTATAAATATCCATATTTGACAATTGTTCAACTTTAAAATTGTTCAAATTTCAAAAATATTCATATTTGAAAATATATTCAAATTTGAAAATGCTCAGTCCTAGAATTTGTTAAAATTTACGAATGTTCAAATTAAAAATGTTATTTTTAATAAAATGTTCAAGTTAAAAAATGTTCATATCTAACAAATGTTCAGATCTTGAAAATATCTTTAAATATTTTTTGATTTTTTTAGAAAGAATCAGATTTTGCTAAAACAGAAAGAAAAAAAAAAGTACGTGATCCTAGACCGCAGCCCAAGTAGCTATCGCGAGCACGCAAGGGTGTGTGGCACCCGCATCCTACCAACCAGGTCGGTTGGACAGAGCGACCCAGAGGGATTGATGCGAACTACGTCATGATAGAGATTTGGTGCACATAGACACGAGTGATCCCGTTTTAAAAATATATAAAAAATCATATTTTTGAGTTTCAAAAAATTCAGAAAAAATCTGCATATAGCTAATAATGTATCCCACAAACGTGTAAAATATCAATTTCATATACTTTATATTTTAAGCTACACAAAAGAAGACAAAAGTGTAGAAGTCATTTTTAAATCTCCAAAAACATGTCAGATTTTGTTAATTTTATCTAGCACAAAGTAAAAAGAATTTTAGGTTGAGATTTTGCCTGATTGTGAGATGTATCACTGACATTCTATAGAATTATTTTCAGATTTTTTGATAACTAATAAATATATATATTGTTTTCGTCCTAGAAGACGTATCAATCACACAGAAGAAGAGGCTGACGGCCGATACACTGCTACACACACCAAAGATGATACATAGCCAAGCGGCTTAGAACACACCCTCTACAAACAACCCGAAGAGAACGACTCGCCCCCAACATCCTACCAAAAGAGGTGAGGAGATGGAGCACGGAGCCACCGAACTGCGTCACGAACCGGGCGAGACACCACCTTAGAACGATCGTGACTCCAAGGTTGCCCGGAGCAACGTACCTTCCCTCATGAGCCTAGAAGAGTCGGCGAGGAGAAGGCAGAATCCTTCGGACTTGGAGAAGCAGTTGCCTAGGTTGC
Source organism: Lolium rigidum (assembly GCF_022539505.1). Classification (NCBI taxonomy): domain Eukaryota; kingdom Viridiplantae; phylum Streptophyta; class Magnoliopsida; order Poales; family Poaceae; genus Lolium; species Lolium rigidum. The sequence goes on along the minus strand of NC_061514.1, from coordinate 330,452,336 downwards.
ATCCACCACGTCGTACATAGCGCCTCTGAGCCCCATGCCATGGCCAGCAGCCAACACCGGCAGCGCATCACATTGCCCAGCCTCTAATTACCACATCGGTCTCTCCCCAAGTAGCCTCGACAACGTCTTCAAGAAGAGAACGACGCCATGGTGCCGTCGTCGCCTTGCCCGATGGACTGGACATAGCGTTTCCCCTGACCTCAGAGGAGAGGAAAGGCACGATTGTGAGCAAAGACCACTCCTTCGGGAAGGAAGCGGCGCGCTCAGGCGTCACCGTGGTCCGCACCGAAAGACACCGGGCAGGGCTTTCACCCTGGTCCTTCACCGTACCCCCGATGCCGTCCGAGCCAGCAAAATGTACGGAGATGCAGATGCCGGCTTCGACCACCACCATAAAGGCAAGAAGCCACACCGGCCTCACCGTCGCCGAAGAGGAGTGTCGGCCACAACCGGCCTCACCGGCGGCCAGCAAGAGCTCGGGGGAGGAGGCCAGCCTTGTCGGCCAACCACCAATGTAGTCGTTCCCACACAGCACGCCGGAGACAGAGCTCCTCGCGCTGCCACCACGCCCCGAAGCCGCGGCCCGCCCAGGCCCAGATCGAGCCCGGCCGCCATGCATTACCACGAGCATCATGGCCATGCCACGCGCAGCTGCCTCGACCATTGCCGCCTCCATATGCGAGAGGACACCTCTGGCGTAGCTCGTTGGCCGCCGCGCCAGGCCCCGCCGACCTCCGCCGAGAAGCGCTGCCGCCATGGAGAAGCGCCGCCTCACACGGCCCGCTACGCGTCGGGTAAGAGAAGGCCTCCCGCCGCCGGCACCGCGCGGGCTTTGCCCGGCGGCGCATGCTGGCGGCGGCAGGGGTGGGAGGGGAGCGGGAGGTTGGGGGCTAGGGTTTCTTCCCTAGGCCGTCACGAGGGGCGACCAGGGGAACCTACCAAGGAAACGTTCCGGATGATCAGTCCTTACTTCTTTTTTTCTAAATAGCTAGAGCACTAGACCTCGAAAGCCAAAAGCAGTTTTTCGATCATGTCATGTTTACAGTAGTTCAATAGTACCGCTAAGAGTAATGAAATTTTGCCAAAAGAGACCACCTGCCCCAATTTATTGACAAAAAGGACCACCTCTGAATCAAATTGACAAAAAAGACCACGTCGCGCGTGGCGGCATGACCCCCAGCCGACACGTGGCGCTTGCCGCCGGGGGCTGCGGCGGCAGGGACCCGCCGCCCGAGCAGGTGGTGGCACGTTAGCTGCTCCGCCTCGCCGTAAGCTTCCGTTTGCACTGGTGGGCCATGCCGCCGGTGCATGGGGCGGCAAGCTGAGGTGGCACTTGCCGCCACACGAGATGGAGGCAGGCTTCGAGCGGGAAAAGGCCGATCGGGCCTGCAGACGACAGGTCCCATCACACTGATTTTGATAGTTGGCACTAACTTTGATGCTGCTTAAGTGCGCGGTGGAGGCAGCAGTTCCCGCTCGATACAGAAAATTAAACACTGAAAGCAGTTTACTTGCGTAGGAATTTTGTACTGATACAACAAATAGACCACCGACAACCTGCGCCAATTATTCTGCACTACTTTGTTGGTACGGCTCACACTAATTGAAGGCTATATAAGCCGTCTTACCCGCATACAAATGAAAACAGCAGGATCGAGTTTGCCTTCTCCGCGTCTCTCTTTCGTGCGCAAAATATTGAAGTGAGTATGAGCGTGCCTTGCTCCGACCAGGATTTTAGGCCGATGAAGGGTAAGAATGCAAGCTTGCCACCGGGGGTGAGAGCAGAGAGGTGTTGGTGCGACCGCCTTACGAAGGTGAAGGAGGTGGTTGATTTTTCTGATAAGTTCGGTATGAAATTTTTCATGTGTGCGAGCTATGATCATGATCCACCCAGACAATCCAGTTCATCATCCTCGGGTCTTGTGGTATGTTATAACAGCATGATTAAAAATATTATTTGTATGTCATTAATTTTCGTTTATTAACCGTATTATTTGTATTGTAGTCTCCCCCGTCCCTTTGCATGCGGTTTCATTGGATAGACCAGGAGCAACCGGATTGGGCACGCCGCGAGGTGGAGGAAAAACAGCGTCGTGCATGGGCAATGTTCCATGAGGAAGAGCGTCGGGAAAAGGTTGTTGCTAATGCTAAAGCAGAGAGAGAGACAGACACAAAAATGAAGGGCGGAGCAAGCTCGAAATCGTGAGGTGAATCAGAAGAGGATGGATGATGAGGCTGCACGTAGGTATGCAGAGGAAGAGGTGCGCAGAGAGGCCTGTGAAGCGGAGAGGAAGAGATTAAGGGAAAGAGCTGCCGAGGCGCAAGCGGCAGAAGAACGCGGCGACAAGTCCGGAAAATGGCCACGGTGGACGCAGCGCAATTCATTGTTTCTATTAGAGTGACCGAACTTACGTATGAACATCAGCAACAAGTCGTCTTGGTGATGGTGGGGGAATATCCTGATGCAGACCAAACTGCCGCATGACGTCGAGATTGGTGTCGTCCCCTCGCGGTTCTCTTCAATGTCGGGTCCGGAACCCATTTGGTAGTTCTTACGGGAAACTCGTACCTATAGTGTCCGTTGAGTCCCCAGGTTCTAGATGTTGAACTAGGGAGATATGTAGTTCTCCACGCTAATATTCTGCGCTGCAGCTGCCCTCAGGACATGACTACATGGGTATCCTAAAAGCTTAGGCTTGTTGCAACTGCATTCACACGTGTTGGGGCCGAGTTGAACAGCTTGCTTTCTCGATCCTCTATGGTGGTCTTTCACATACTTGGCTCGTACGTGGATTTTCCACTTATTATTAAGTGCATCAATTTGACGAAACCCATGACTTTTGGATTTTTCAGCTTTCTCATCCAAATGTCGTTGCATCTTTTCAGACCATTGCTTGTTCATCACATACCGTGTGTTTGCGACCTGCACTCTGTCTGCAAAGTATGACAGAGTCCGAGGAGGATTTAGACGAAGAAGAACGAGCGTTATCGTCCAACGCCTCCGGCAGTCCCTCCACACGCTCGCTAATGTCAACGAACGTGGACCAGTATCCTGGCTCGGCAGCAAACTGGGCGACCATCTGCTCCGATGGGCCGGTGCTATGGCCTGCAGTCAGTGCCTCATTCTCTGATTGGCCTATCATGCCTACTGCAGTCAGGTCTAAAAGCTCCGATTGAACGGTGCTCGGTCCTGTGATGATGGCCATCTCCTCTTCACCAGCGCCGGTACTGCTTCCGGCACCATCATCACCTGATATAAACTGAACATACCCATGGGCTCTCCGTACATAGCAGCACCAGGTGTGCTTTCAAACCTCATGTATGTACCCCAATTTCTATCACTCTTTACCTCCCGCAAACCCCAACGGGCAGGTGTCCCATCATTCCCTCCTACGACGATGAGAGCCTCAACGGTCATCTTCTTCCCACGCATCTCACTCCCAAACTGTGCTCGGATGCATCTTCTAACATCCAAAAATTCTCTATTGACCATGTCTATCACTACAACTTTCATCGAGCCGCAGCGCGACACATCGACACCAGAAAATTCGTCGCGTACGACGTCTCCATAAAATACTAACACAGTTTCCATCGTACCTACCGCACAACCATATTTTTAAAATAATGTTAGATTACAACACTAACATGTGATTAACAATTTTAAATAATCGTAACGCAACACCGTCTATAATAATTTTTAACACCATTCCGTAATAATTCTATTAGTCACCTACCGCTCACTCATTTCATAATAAATTTAACACCAAACATAACACGACACCATATTTTAATACGCAACAAATTTTAATAGTACCAACTACAAAGTTAAGTTAAAATAAGTACGGACGGATATTAGTACCTCAACTTCAGCCCTCCACTTCTAATTATATCTTAAAATACTTCCACCTTATTGCAATCAGAGCAGTCTATAATCAAATCGATCTAAAATACACGTTCAACATCTTAGACCATTAATATTTCAGCGTCATATACTTCTAATTACAAGTTGATCATTCGTACGTGATATATTTCTACGCACATAAAATTATAGTCTATATATTACGCATGTTGCATACATAAAACATAAATTCTAAACATCACATTCAGTTAGCTATTTATGTTCTAATTACATGTTGCAAGTTCCAATATATTACTCAATAATAACTACACAGACTCAATAATACCTATGCATGCATGCAACTACAGAACATGCATTAACTAAACTAATTACACTGCACAACTAATTATGCCTGCTTCTTCAAATCCTTACCTTGATATCACAGATTGAGCAAACACTTAATCAGCCGACAAATCTTCAGCTGCGAGCAGAAGACATGCTGTGAGAGTGCACAGAGTGAGAGTGAGAGTGAGATGCTGCGAGAGTGCACAAAGTGAGAGTGAGAGTGAGATGCTGTGAGAGTGCACAGACTGAGAGTGCGGAGAGTGAGAGTGAGAGTGCGCGGAAGCGACAACCTTTATATAGACTCAGCTCATCTCGACGAAATCAACAATTAGCAACAGTTTAAGTGCCGAAAGCAGGCTCATTTGCAACAGTTTGAGCACCACCGAAAAGCAACCAATTTGCAACAGTATAGCCTAAAAATCAGTGCGATGCTGTCGGTCTGTCCGGACAGATTCGCGCGGGAACTGCTGCCTCCATCGAGCAATTAAGGAGCATCAAAGTGAGTGCAATTAGCAAAGTCAGTGTGATGGGACTTGTCGGCCGGATTCCCTCCAGACCTGCCTCCAATGCAGGCGGCAACATGTGCCACGTAGCCCTGCCGCCCCTCTCTCCGGCGGCATGGCCCACCGTGGCCAACGGCGGCTAACGGCGCTGCGGGCGAGGTAATGTGCCGCCACGCCGGCCGGCGGCGGGGCCCTGCCGCCACAGCCTCCGGCGGCAAGTTCCACGTGTTGCCTGGGGGGCCTGCCGCCACGCAGGAGGTGGTCTTTTTTGCCAATTTGATTCAGAGATGGTCCTTTTTATCAATGAATTGGGGCAGGTGCTCTCTTTTGACAAAAATTCAAGAGTAATTGCACAGCTCATAAAAGAAAGCAGCAAATCCCCAAAATAACACAATACCACGGTACCAATCGCACACGCAAATGAAATCTCCAGCGCGCACAACAAATAGTCAATCGTACAGGGCCCGTTAACCGAACAGCTCCTTGACGGCCTGAAACCTCGCCGCCTTGTCGGTAAACTTGGTGCCCTGGTAGTAGTCGAGGTAGTCGCCGAACCTGTACGCCCCGGGGTACAGCTGCACGGCCGTGACCGGCGCCGCCACAACGGCGTCCATCCCAGGGTTGTAGAACGTTGCCACGGATAGCCGGCGGCCCTCGCGGCCGGCGGCGACGCGGTGCAACACGCTTCTGTAGACTCCGCCGCTCATCACCTCCACCTGGTCCCCGATGTTGACGAAGATCCTGCTGCCCTTGGTGGGTCCCACGGGAACCCACTCCCGGTCGCCCCTGAAGAACTCGAGCCCGCCGACGACGTCGTCCTGCAGGAGCAGGATGATGCCGCCGGCGTCGGTATGGGCGCGGAGGCCCCACACGAGGTCCGGCCGCGGGCAGGCAGGGTACATGGCGAACTTGGTCCCGACGAACGGCGGCGCGAAGGTGTCTTTGATGCGGGCGCAGTCGAGGCCCAGGTTGAGACTCATGCACTCGGCAAGCCGCTCGGCGAGCGACACCATCTGGGCGATGTACGTGTCGAGCACCTCCCTGAGTGTGAAAGGGATCCTCAAGGTCGGAGAAGGATGCAGACAAAATTAAGGAGATCGGGGAGACGACACTGACCTTGTTGGCGGCAGGATCTCCGGGAAGTCGGCGACGTTATTGTTGGGGTGGTGCCGGATGAAGTAGGCGCTTTCCCAGTCCACCTGATCGGAGACTGGTTTGTTGGAATCCTCATGGTCAGGCTCGACGGCCTCCTGCAGATCCTTGGCGAGGCCGGAGGCGTAGAACTTGTCCTCGAGTTGGTCGTCGTAGTGGCCGTAGACGAAGCGCTTCACATCCTCCATCAGCGCGGCATCCACGCCGTGGCTGTCCACCTGCGCCGTGGTACGTAAGAGAAGCATTGCAATGAGCAGCAGCGGTGTGGTCGCTAGCTAGCTTACGTACCCAGAAGAAGCCCCAGTCCTTGCAGGCTTGGTGGAGCCGTGCCATAGTCTGCGTCCTCTCGGCGGCGTCGCCGTTGAGCCCCTCGAGGTCGATCACTGGAATCTCCATGTCCATCTCCTGTTCACTTGATATGGTCGAGCGACTGGTAGGCTGGTAGCTAGTAGTACTGATGCTAAGCTTCTGTGAGTGGATTGTGGAGAAGATTCACGATGCAAGCTCCTATTTATGGTGGAACGGCTAGCACCTCTCTACGGCTACGGCATGTGGATGATCGGGTGGACAATTACCAAATCCATCCATCCAAAATTCCAAATCCACACGGCCGGTTGCTTTGCTTCAACTAACAGTTAGAGCATCTCCAGTCGCTTCCCCCAAACCGTCCCCCAAAGGGATTTGGGGCGCGCCGGACCAAAAATGTGTTCCAGCCGCGTCCCCCAAAGCCCTTTTTTGTCCGGCGCGTTCCTATACGGTGTCCGGCGTTCCGAGCCCGTCCCCGTCCCACAGGGGACGCACCGGGGATGCCGGACACAACGAAAAGCGAGGCGGGGAGTGGCGGAGCCGACCCGTCAGCGGCACAATTAATTTAAACCTAACCGTCGCCTACCTCGCGATGGAAGTTATTGGCGAGCAGCGGCGGTGCAGTTCCCGCAGAGGGCGCAGCGACGCATCCCGTCGCGCCTAGCTCTGCGTGCCGGCGTTAATGAGCGCCACCGCTCCTCCGCCTCTCATCGTCCCTCCGGCCTATAAAAAGGGGCGCCTCTCATCGTCCCTCTCACACACAAACCCTAGCGCCTCTCTCCCAAACCCTAGCCGCCACCATCTCTCAACAAGACTCGACGCTATGTCTGGTAGAGGCGGAGGCCGACCTCGCGGCCGCGGCCGTGGTCGTGGTCGTGGCCGCGGCATAGCTGAACGCTCGCCGTCGCCTCCCACGCCGTCGTCTTCATCGTCGGAGATGGACGTGGAGCCGGACGTCCCGTTCGAGTTCGTCCACGTCCTCAAGGGCGACCCGCGCGGCATCCGGAGGCTGCCGGACTCCTTCGCCGAGTACGCCGGCGGCGTACGCCCGCGCAAGATGCATCTGCGGGAGCATTCGTGCGGCTACCGCGGTGGATCATCGACGCGATCTACGACGCGCGCGGCAAGATGTACCTCAACATCGGCTGGGAGAAGTTCGCGCGCCACCACAGCCTCGAAGCCGGCTTCATCCTCGTGTTCTCCTACTTCGGCAACAGGGACATGAGCGTCAAGGTCTTCGACGAGAGGCGCTGCCTCCGGGACTACCACGGCGACAGGGACTCCCACGACGACAGCACCGACGAGGAGGACGACTGAGTGTTGTTTCTTCGCAGCGAATACGTGCACGGAGGTTTCTGCCTGTTCGCCTCATCGGTAGAACCAACAAGGGCACCATCCTCCCGCTGGATTTTCCAGTTTAGGTGACTGGTGTGCCCTCGAGTGTTCTTTCTTAGCAGCGAACACAGGAAACCTTCGATGCACGGCCTAGTTAGGTTTAGTTGTTTTGCAATATTTTATATTTGTGTCCACCATGGTTCAAACTATGTATTAGTTTGTGGAAAACCATGTTCCAAACTATGTCTTCATGTAAACCACGTTCCCAATTATGTATTAGTTTGTGGAAATTGAAATAAAAATGCCAAGAAAAATTATTTTAATTGTTTGGGGGCGGCGTTTGGGGGACGCGGCTGGGGAGCGACGTCCCCCAAACGCGGCACGAACAAAACACGTCCCCCAAACGTTCAATCCAGCGCGGTTTGGGCGTTTGCGGCGACGCTGAGCGACAAGGACGTCTGGAGGGGCGACCTCGACGCGGCGATCGCAATGTCCATCTGCAACACTGGAAGTCACTCGTCGACCTCACCGACGACGGCGAGGCTGGACCAAGCGGCGGGGTGAAGGACGGGCCCATCGACGAGCCCGACGAGCGCGGCAAGCAGGACGTCGTCATCGACGACATGTACAACTTTCACCAGTACTACGACTAGTCTGGTCACTGGAACTACTTTTAGGGTTTAGGTTTAAATTTCATCGAATTTTGTTTGAATCTGCAAGTTTGAATGAATTCAACTGTTTTCGATTAAAATTAAAAAATCTCAAATTCTGTTCGGGAACGCGGCTGGGGTGCGACGCCCCCCAAACGCGGCACGAACAAAACGAGTCCCCAAACGCTAAATCTGATGCCGTTTGGGGGACGCGTCTGGAGATGGAGATGCTCTTATACTGGCCACCTGCGCCCCGTTTGATTCTTTGTCCGATATTTTTTTATAGTACACGAGGCTCTGCAAGATATTCCTAATTTTTAAGAAACTGATAGAAGAACGGTTGTTGTTATTGTATGTAGCACTGACTAGTACTGTAAGAAAGTTTGTCAATGCACTTTTTGTTGATTCGAGTTAGTCGTGATAGGCATGCAGGTTGCCGCCAGAAACCGTGGCGTTGCCGCCAGAAACCGTGGCAGCAGGGCCTGCCACCCTTCCATATCATCCTGCCGCCATGAGCTAAGGCGGCATGGCCCACACCTTCCGTTGCCGCTTACCGTCCATGCTGTCCGTACTAACGTGCCGCCACAGGCTACGGTGGCAGGACCCGCCGCCACGGGCTACGGTGGCAAGTGCCACGTGTCGCCTGGCAGACCCTGCCGCCACTAAGGGGTGGTCTTTTTTGGCAATTTTATTCAGAGGTGGTCCTTTTTGGCAATTTATTGGGGCAGGTCGTCCTTTATGTCAAAATTTCTGGTAGTCTAAGTTTCAATTCCAACACCATATACAACTTCAGGGTTTTTTTCAGACTTAACTCTTTCCTAAATAGCTAGAGCACTAGACCTCGAAAGCCAAAAGCAGTTTTTCGATCGTGTCATGTTTATAGTAGTTCAATAGTACCGCTAAGAGTAATTGCACAGCTCATAAAAGAAAGCAGCAAATGCCCAAAATAACACAATACCACGGTACCAATCGCACACGCAAATGAAATCTCCAGCGCGCACAACAAATAGTCAATCGTACAGGGCCCGTTAACCGAACAGCTCCTTGACGGCCTGAAACCTCGCCGCCTTGTCGGCAAACTTGGTGCCCTGGTAGTAGTCGAGGTAGTCGCCGAACCTGTACGCCCCGGGGTACAGCTGCACGGCCGTGACCGGCGCCGCCACAACGGCGTCCATCCCAGGGTTGTAGAACGTTGCCACGGATAGCCGGCGGCCCTCGCGGCCGGCGGCGACGCGGTGCAACACGCTTCTGTAGACCCCGCCGCTCATCACCTCCACCTGGTCCCCGATGTTGACGAAGATCCTGCTGCCCTTGGTGGGTCCCACGGGAACCCACTCCCGGTCGCCCCTGAAGAACTCGAGCCCGCCGACGACGTCGTCCTGCAGGAGCAGGATGATGCCGCCGGCGTCGGTATGGGCGCGGAGGCCCCACACGAGGTCCGGCCGCGGGCAGGCAGGGTACATGGCGAACTTGGTCCCGACGAACGGCGGCGCGAAGGTGTCTTTGATGCGGGCGCAGTCGAGGCCCAGGTTGAGACTCATGCACTCGGCAAGCCGCTCGGCGAGCGACACCATCTGGGTGATGTACGTGTCGAGCACCTCCCTGAGCGTGAAACGGATCCTCAAGGTCGGAGAAGGATGCAGACAAAATTAAGGAGATCGGGGAGACGACACTGACCTTGTTGGCGGCAGGATCTCCGGGAAGTCGGCGACGTCATTGTTGGGGTGGTGCCGGATGAAGTAGGCGCTTTCCCAGTCCACCTGATCGGAGACTGGTTTGTTGGAATCCTCAGGGTCAGGAACGGCCGCCTGCAGTAGGTCCTTGGCGAGGCCGGAGGCGTAGAACTTGTCCTCGAGTTGGTCGTCGTAGTGGCCGTAGACGAAGCGCTTCACCTCCTCCATCAGCGCGGCATCCACGCCGTGGCTGTCCACCTGCGCCCTGGTATGGTACGTACGCGACCATATTAGTTTCCCTTGTTGGCTGCGCCATCTTGATGAAATGGAAGAGAAGCATTGCACTGAGCAGCAGTGGTGTGGTCGCTAGCTTACGTACCCAGAAGAAGCCCCAGTCCTTGCAGGCTTGGTGGAGCCGCGCCATGGTCGGCGTCCTCTCGGCGGCGTCGCCGTTGAGCCCGTCGAGGTCGATCACTGGGATCTCCATGTCCATCTCCTGTTCACTTGATATGGTCGAGCGAGTGGTAGGCTGGTAGCTAGTACTGATGCTAATTAAGCTGCTGTAAGTGGATTGTGGAGAAGATTCACGATGCAAGCTCCTATTTATGGTGGAGCGGCTAGCACGCTCTCTACGTCTACGGCATGTGGATGATCGGGTGGACAATTACCAAATCCATCCATCCAAATCCACACGGCCGGCCGGTTGCTTTGCTTCAACTAACAGTTAGTCCTTCGGTTCGTGCAGCCCGTTATCCTGCAGTGTACAAGGTACTACACACGAGTGACCAGTCACAAGTGGCCGGCCGGTCCCGTCGTGCTGACGGCGCCAACCAAGTTGCATGTGCCACCGCCGCCACCACCACCGACGATCGGCCGGGATGCAGAAGATCCGGCGGGACGGCGCTCCCGCGGTTTTGGTTGCTTGGTTTGGAACGTGGTTTCCAGATGCAGCGCACCTGCTAGCTTCAACTACGGGGAATCCACTTCTTCCAGTCCGGTCAAAAAGGCAAGGCAGAATCCAAGCAAGTATCCAACCCCTGATCTGGCTGTTGCATATGCGCTCGCGTCTATTCACGGGCACGGAATCGCGGACGGAACGAGCTGACCGATCGAGTAGAGGCCGGTGGTAGGCGACAGTACTGTTTCGTAGACCTAGCGCCTGGCGGGCTGGGGCCGGTGCACGGTGCACCCCTGTCAGCTGTGACACCGTACCGTTCTTCCGACCGGGGGCCAACACAATACGGCGGTAAGATTGCGTCTTCTCTCTTTTGCCAGGGAGTAGTGCACAAATGACTGATGATCGTGGATATGAAAAGAAAAAAACATAGGCTCAAAACTCAGATGTGAGCACTTCAAAATTTCTGGTCATCTTTCTTTCTCTACATCCTTCTCTAAGCATCTATATGTACAATTCGAAGTGCTTGTGTCTGGGGTGCTTGAAGAGATAAAGTATTCACACATCATTAAGCGCCTATTTCCCATATAAATATCATCACTTCTAACGTTAGCTATTTTATTGTATTATTACATATTTATTTATATATACTTGTAAAATACATAGGCACCCCCTAAACATTGGTGCCTGATTAGGAACTCGTCCTTCATAAAGCACCAAAATTGCTAGGCTATGCGGAATAATAAGACCAATTCATTCTGCTGACCAACTTTGTAAGTATTGTTTTTATCATCCTGGGCAATAATCAAAGAAAAATCGAACAAACACAGGGAAAACAAGTATTTAACGTGGAAAAACTCTTCCAAAGAGAAAGGTAATAAATCAGGGATCTCAGCCATCAAAACTTCATTATTGTAGGAGAGTTTCCACAATGCCGAGGATTTCACATATTCAACTTGTCACGTGTGTCGGATTATAGAGCGGTGTATATAGTAGGGTGTCAAGTGAGATCCCACCTAAGTCCCACTTATAGTACATTTTGCTTTTTCTAGTGTAAATTTTGTCATAAAATTTTGAACTAGAACAGACAAAATACACTAAAAATGAGATCCCACCGGGATTCCACCTTGACACCTTAGTATATAGCAATCCTAACCTAGGTCAATAACGATCCGTACCTCCCGGTGACGGGCCTCATTTCGCTCCGTCAAAAAGCATTAATGTGAATTCGAATCACAACTTAAAAAACTTCACCCGAGACAAATTACTTCTTGTAGCATGAATTGTAAGCTTCTCCTTGAACATTAAAGAAAACACTTTTGGTGCCAAACAACCACTAGGGCTAAATTGTTATAACAACTAAGTTTGAGAGCAACATGAACGGCTTTGTCATCATATCTGCATAATTATCATGTATATACTAATCTCGAATACCTCGCAAAAAGTAAAGCAAAATGGATTGCTAAGGAGTTTACGTTAATCAAAAATATCTCAAACATAATGGTACTTGACATCAATGTGCTTCGTTCTCTCCTGGAATATTTGATCATATGTAAGTAATACGGCACTATGACTATCACAAAACAGACTAATGCGAGAATTATCTCCACGAATTTCAAAAAACAAACCTTTCAACCAACTGTGCTTCAGGAATAGCAATCTACTCTCCTTGACTGGTAGATTGGGCAACAATTGGCTGCAACGTTGCCTTCCAACTTACATCACAACCATCAGCAACAAAATCTAAATTCACGTAGCCAACAAGTCCCTCTCAGTATTTTGAACTTCAAATAAGCATTATTAGTGTCATGAAGGTACCTAAAACCCTATTGAACAACCTTCCAATGTTCTTTACCGGGATTAGCCATGTACCTACCGATCAAACTCATTGCATATGGAGGGATATATATCAGACCACCTCCCAAAATATACATGAGCTCATCAAAAGATCATGACCACCATGGGCACAAGATGAAAAACAAAGAAGCAACGCTAATCAAACTACTTGCGTAGCCAGCTCCTAAGCCAGGTCCTGCTCTCACATGGTGCCAGGTTAGCATAGTCGCCACACTCATTTTTGTTATCAGCAAGGTGGTCGATTGCCTTGGTCAGCAAGTTGATGTTGTGCAGAGTAATGGCGTTGGGAAACCTGATGAGGACACCGCTATGATAGATACAACCAATACTCCTACAACCACATCTCAGGTACCTTCGTTACTAGGAATCCTTTCTGATATATATAAGAATATGATGCTGCCTAAATCAGATGTATTTACGTTACTCAGGAATGATGTACCTAGCAAGGATGAGAAGGACGCGCATTGGAGCATGATCGTGCATGGAAGAAAACACAAGTCTGTGAGGGTTGACGCTGCTGATAATATGGGTGGAGATTTTAGGACTTTGAAGCCAATATAATGCTGTCAAGAGGCTTGGGCGAATTCTACAAGTTACCCTATCATAAAATTCATCCAAGAGTTATTTTTGGTGCTGCGTCACCTTATTTAATGGACCAGACCCATGTATTTTCGGATTAGGTATTTTAGGGGATTTTAAGAGGCCATTATACACTATATAAAGGATGATCAGATTTGGCAATCTTTATTGATTTGGATACTGTTCACTGCCTATTTATCCATTCTTTTAGCCAATCAAGTAACGACACATCATCACAGTGACAATGTTCATGGGCTATTTATCCGTTCCTTCATCCAAGCAAGGTAACCGGCTACCGGCAGAGACATTCTTCCTGTTCCTATCGATGTGTGGTTCTCCTCAGCGGTGGTCAAAGCGGTGCGGGGCCACCATCGATTGGTTGAGAAACACCCACGAGACAAAAAAAAAAAAACGAACCAAACCTCTATTCCTCCTCTCTTTCTCCCCGGCCGGCGCGGGCGGCGTGCGTCCCGCGCCTGCAGAGGCGGCGGCGGGCGCGTGGCCGGGCTAAGGGCGGGCGGTTGGGGCGGCGTCGGCCGGGCGCGTTCCAGGGGCGGCGGCGGGTGCGCGGTCTGGAGGGCGTCGAGCAGGCGGCGCGGTCTGGCGCGTGAGATGGGGCGGCGAGAGGGTGGCGTGGCCAGGCGCGACGGCGCACGGGGTACACGGCGGTGGGTTTGAGGCGCGGCACGCGAGGCCGGGGCGGCGGCGGCCAGACGCGGCGGCAACACCTCGCGCGACATTGGGATGGGCTTGGGGTGGAGGCGACGCGGTTTTCATGGAGGCCAGACGGCGAGCAGGGAGAGGCGTCCTTCACGTATCCGGCGGCGACCATCGGCGTCACTGGCAAAAAGGTAAGTAGCCGGCTGTTGAGGCTCTGCCTTTTCCTCTCCTCTATCTTCCTTCTCTGACCCCCTATTTCTCTTCTTTCAGCAGCGACACAGGACGGGAGGATCTGGTGCTTTACCAGAGCGGGACGAAGAGCGCGGCCAAACCGCCTCCATTCCAGGTTCACCTCAGTGCCCTTTCTCTCTCTCAGCCGTCGGCAGCGACGAAGCATGAGGAGCTCGACCTCAGTAGCGACCTCGACCTGCCGTGGCGCCGTCTGGTTCGCCGTGTGGCCTGTCGACGAACACCACTATCGTTGCCTGTTAGGGATCTGGGAACACGAGGTCGACTGGAAGCCACCGCCTCCCTGCTGACGGCCCGGGCCCATCTACTCTGCCTCTGCTACATCTCACCATCAGCCCTTCCTAAATTTGTGCGGAGCCCCTGCTATTGCTCTCTCAAATCTGGGCTTTGCTTTTGATGCCTGATGCATATAGCCATATACCATTGGTCACTATTATGATGAGAATTTTACACATGACAAATGTTCCTTTCAAAAGTACACGTACGGAAATATGAATTCTGAAATGCGTACATAAGCAAGGCAGGTATGTTGGTACAACTTTATTGTTGGTTATTTTGGCAAATTGCTTCACGAGGCTACCTTTGGTGATGCTTTACATACCTGTGTCACCGCCAAGTGTCCACAATATAATCCTGATTATGGTTTTGCGTTCAGAGTGATAATTGTTGTTCCGTTGGTAATGACAGTCCATGTGTTTCAGTAATATTGGATATCATTTGCCTGATTTGTCAACCAGGCGAACTGTCGAGGATAGTCAACAACCTAATAGGCAGGCATAGAGTTAATAATCTCAGAGTAGTGTATGTAGTAAACAACATAATAGGTTCACTCTTAATCTATATATGTACAAAATGAAGTTCATGCCCTGAATGATTTTTGAGCAAAAAGTGTAGAAACTGAATACCAACATTTCGTCTTCCTTATGTTCTATCCTTGAAGATCCGAAAGAACAAAGTGAGCCTGATGTTGCTTAGTTATGTTAAATGAGTTTTACTTGGAGAAAAAATGTAGAAACTGAGTACTAACATTTGACCTTCCTTCGGCCGTTCTGTCCTGAAGATATCAAAGAACAAAGTGGGTCTTATGTTGTACAGTTAAGTTATATAAGTTTATTGGCAATGTTGTCACTACCATTGGATTAAAATGCTTTTCATGTTACCAAATTTATGCAGGGTTCAGCCACCGAGCTGAAGTGTCATGGTTTCGCCATTCCAGGGTCCCAAGCCAGCATGTGTTCTCCAGAAGCCAGAACTTGCTTATGTATATAGCTGGGGTGATGTCGGTATGCCATGCAGTTCGCATTACCGCAACCTCTGTGCGAACTCCTGGTGTGCACAAAGATCGCTCATCTGTCTCTCAAGTATTTGTAGGTAATTTTTCATCTCAACATTGAGTTTGATCTACACGAAATTGGATAGGCAGTAGACAAACAGTGTATACTTATCTGCTGACAGAATATGGTATGTGGTTTATTTGAACTAAATCGGAAGATTCACAAAAAAACATTGGTTCATCCTGAAGTTACACTCATACTTGCAGCTTTTTGAAGTAACAGAAGTTCACAAAAATTGTTGTTTATTATGAGGTTCAAAAATTAATATCACAGTATATGTTCATCCTGAAATTACTCTTCAATTTTATGGTACTATGCTCAGCTGATATTCAGGTAATTTGCTTCATCCGTGTACTATGGTTCTAAATGTAGCAATTTTTTCCTTGCCTGCAGATCTCAGTGGTGGTACCGGCCGATAAGACATGAAGCTGCATGAGGCTCTACCAGAGTCTTATGCCATTCCTCTGGTCGCATATAGTGCACAGCCTTTGAGCGTCTTACAAGTACGAGCATGCGACAGCAAGCTTCTGCCAGGAGACTTGCGCTTTATTTCTTAATGATCTTACCATTCGCTTTATTTCTTAATGATCTTACCATTCTTTTGAGACCGCATATTTTAACGGCATGTTTTCATTATAAGTGGAAATCCCTTTATTGTTACTCTGTTGGACAAGCATGCAGAGAACTTTGATAAGGACTCTGTCCGTGCAAGTTCATCGCAGGGCTGTGTCAGCATATTATTTGTAGGCATAGCTGTTGCTTACTACTCAGGTTTGTTATTCTGTACATGCAATAACACACTGCTCATAAGGCAACCCCATTTACCATCCCCTGACAAACTGCTTGCTCCGGTGCAGGAAACTGTGCTTCAAAAGCACATCTCTAGCCCGGTCGTACATAAACATTCCCATTCCGGAGGTATTTGATATACATGCCAGGTATAACACACCAACTCATTAAACTGATCTCTATCTTCACTATATACATGCTTAGCACACAAATGGCCACTTATTACAGATACGGGAATCAGCCATATGAAGTAGAATGGCACGGATCAGATGCAAGGGCTGACCCTGTTGAGATAACATTGTATGCTTTGTCCAAAGAAGAAAGAGATTTCACTATGGTAACCTTTTAAAATTATTGATAAAATAAAACATGGAAATAGCAAAGATGCGTTGTGCCTCGCTTATCCCTAAACATATCAATTGCATTGATAATATGCAGGAAAAGTACTATAAGATGACATTTATTGCCACAGAGGTCGAGAATTCTGATGGCTGCTGTTCACGACCTGCAAGGTATGCTGGAAAAATATCCCTAATGGAAATGCTTACAGATGCACCTACAATCGCTTCCGCAAAGAAGAGAGGCATGGGTAAGCAACTAGGTTGTGTACACCGATGAAACCGTCCCATATAAACCAGAAAAATAAAGATTGTTTGCAGGTAATATTGGTAAGCCGACATTGCCATCAGCAAGAAACACAAAAAACTGCATTGTCTACAGAAAAATCTTCCATGGCTTCTCCATCCGGCGAATCACCAAATACAACAGCAGATAGCAGTAGCTTTAGGCGCCACACCAAGCAAAGACAAAAGGCCGAATCCGATGTAGACGATGTAAGTAGAAACTGGATTTATCCATTCTCTCAGCTCCCAGCCTACATAAGCTTAAAAGGGACACATTTATGCCACAATGTAGATCGAATAACAATATTTTTTTCTACCGAAGGATGTCAGCTCCGTGTCCGAGAGAAAGAAGAGCAAGGCCACTCGCCTCAGATTCTCGCATCGGCTAAGAAACAGGTCAGCAAGGCGCTCTTCCCACGCCAATAAAGACGATGTCACTTGCCGCAAGCATAAACCTCAAAACAGCGGTTACCCGTAAGCAATGGAGTTGTAAGAAAATACTCGACTTTACCTTTCTCTTTGCATTCAACACCTGCACCATCGGTTCCAAGAACAGGTCAATTCAGACCGAGAAGAGAAAGATTGGTTAAGTGCAGATTTCATAGACTACTACTGATCTGCTATGTGTAATATTATGGAGCTACCAACTACTCTAGACAATATGTGCCTTTGATGCATTGTGGATGACGGAGTAGCTGTGACCCATCTGTGTGTAATAACATTAGATGTAATCCAATGTTCCACAATAGCACGAAGATATCTACCACTCCAGCAGCAACAAGCCCTTCTGCTATGTCTTCAGTTCAGATCCATCACTCAGATGTCTTGCCACGGGCGCGGCGTGCCGCCGCGCCAATGCCTCCTAGTACAAGTGGAGGAATGCCCATTTAGGTGTGTTTTTGCCCAACCCTAGCTGGTTGGACGAAAATCCCTTCACTTCCCCCATATATATCCCTCTGTAGCCGTTGTTAGAACTTGGATTTTGATTAGATTAAAAGTTAGCCAATTGCTGTAACTTCGTGTACTTATTTTGAGGCCAACTTCCAGAACAAGACCGACTATTCGGAATCCCACCATTATCAATCAAGCTTTCATCTCTATTCGCAATATTCTGATTGCATCTTTAGTTCTTACTTGTTCTCGATTTCAGGTAGGAATTAAGACCTTCTGATCAGGCTGATCGTGCTCCCGCAAGATCAGTAACTCCCGGAGATTGTCCTAACGATTGCATTGGCGCACGAGCTTCACGTGTAGTCGGATCGTCAGCACGAACTCCACCAACAAATCGATCTATCTTCATCTCATCGAAAGATCAGACACCTTTGCCGTATCAAAACCCCAAGAGGAAGGTATAATGAGCACAACAACAAGTTTTCCCTCAGAAAGAAACCAAGGTTTATCGACCAGTAGGAAAAAGAAATCACTTCTGAAGGTTGTTGCTGGCTGACTTTGGCAGGGCGCACTACCGGTGTCAGCCACAACGTGGAACCTGCACATAACACAACCAAACTACTTTGCTCCAACTTACAGTAAGGTTGTCAATCTCACTGGTTTTGCTGAAAACAAAGGATTAGACGTATAGTGTGAAATGAGATGTTTGTTTGTAGTGAAATAAAGAGAACAGTGCTTGCAGTAAGGAAACATAACAGGTATTTGCAGTACATGGTTTTATCAGTGTAAAATAAAAGACCGGGGTCCACAGTTCACTAGAGGTGTCTCTCCATAAAGATAAATAACATGCTGAGTAAACAAATTAAACCTGGGAAATTGACAGAATAAAGACCATACATGACAAGATGATTACTATGAGATTCATTTGGGCATTACAACAAGATTCGTAGACCGTAATCCAACTGCATCTATGACTAATGATCCACCCTCAGCATATCATCCGAACAACTTAGGGTATTAAGTTGTAAGCAACAGATTATTGCATTAAGTAAAGTGTGTAAAGTAAATAATAAAATTATCCTTGGATAAAGCATTATTGTTTTCTCCCTAGTAGCAACAACACATCTACAACCTTAGTAGTTATCGTTGACGCCTTCAAGGAAGTTCGCCTGAACTCGTCAATGCTTAACTACTCCAGAGGTCCTCTGTATCGGGTTCACGCTCGAACCATACCGAAATGTATTGGGAATACTCCCTCTTGGAGTCTCAAGCACATACTTGGCCAGACCATCTACTAGCAACGGAGAGCATGCAAGATCACAAATAACATATAAAACAGATCTATAATCAACTCAATCATAGTACTCAATATTCATCGGATCCCAGCAAACACAACATGTAGCATTACATAAAAGTGATCTTGATCATGTTAGGCAGCTCACAAGATCTAAACATGAAGCATAAGGAGGAGAAGACAGCCATCTAGCTACTGCTATGGACCCGTAATCCAAAGATGAACTACTTGCGCATCACTTTGGAGGCGGGCATGGTGATGAAGAGGCCTCCAGTGATGATCTCCCTCTCCGGCAGGGTGCCGGGAAGAGCTTCAGAACCCTCCCGAACTAGGGTCGACGATGGAGGCGGCTATGGAACTTTTCGTGGATGGAGGCTCGGGTATTTAGGTTTTTCCTGAGGATGTCAATTTATAGGCGAAAGGGTGATGTCGTTGGCTCCTGGGGGCCACACCACACCTAGGCGCGACCATGGGGGCCTGCGCATAGGCATGGTGTGCCCTCCCTGGTGCACCTCTTCATCTCTCGTTCAGACTCCGTCTTCGTGACAGCAAAATAGGAACTTCGGCTTTTGTTTCGTCCAATTCCGAGAATATTTCCAGAACAACTTTTCTGAAATACAAAAACAGCAGAAAACGGGAATTGGCACTGTGGCATCTTGTTCATAGGTTAGTTCCAAAAAATGCATAAAAATGTCACGAAGTGTAAACAAAACATATAGCAATTGGTGTAAAACAAGCATGGGGCATCAAAAATTATACAACGTATCAGCATCCCCAAGCTTAACTCCTGCTCGTACTCGAGTAGGTAAGTGATAACAAAACAAATATTTCAGGTGACATGCAACCAACACAATCTTGATCAATTTATTGTAAAAGCATTGTAAGCTGAGATCAAAGTACTCTAAACATAGGCATGATAGATATAATTCTAACAATAGAACTTAGCAACTATGTTACAACATAAAAAGTAACTCAAACAAAAGATCATGAATAATAGAGCACTGAAAGCAACTGTTTGTTTTTAGCATAGAGAAAACATAGCAAAGTTGTATTCAGCTTGTCCTTCATGGAATAGAAAAACATAAATGCATAGGACACCTTTAAAGTTCGAAAGGGTGACTAGATACAAATAATTTGAGAACAATCAATAGCATAATTATGAATCAATCAATAATAAATCTTGGGACTATGCAATTTATACTCAGAATGACAACTATGCTCTCTCAATTGGTGCATAAAGTTAGAAGATGAAGTCTCAACATATAAGTAAAAGAAAGGCTCTTCGCAGAGGGAAGCAGAGATTACTCATGTGCTAGAGCTTCTTATTTTGAATAAAACATAGGTGTTGAAAATGTATTTTGTGAGGTATGTATGTCTATGTCAACGACTGGTATCAAATGGTTTATCATCCTTTCATATAGTGACTTCAAGAGCGGCTCCCATATAGTTCTCCTTTTGCACACCATTATTTAGGATCTCTCCAGTACATAGTGAGCGGAGCTTTATTTGTTTATTTTATATCTTTTTGTGGGCTAGGCACCCAGCTGCCTTGCTCTTTTTGCAATATTAAGGACTAGCACATTATTCAGGCTAGTCAAGGTGTGAAGTCATGAAAAGACAATAAAGCATTCAATACTTCCTCATGAGCTAAAAGAGGATCACAAAATAGGTTATAGCTTTTGAAGGTTTTAAAGGTAGCACATAAGCAAATTAGTTTGGAGTGGCGGTGAAATACCACATATAGGTAGGTATGGTGGACACAATTGGCAAACTTTGGTTTCTTTGAAGTTGGATGCATGAGTAGAGCTCATACTCAGTACAGGTGAAGGCCAGCAAAAGACTGGGAGCAACCAACTAAGAGAGCAATAATGGCCATAATCATGCATAGCGACAAAACATTATTAGTCAAAGCATAAAATGATATTACAAGTAAAAAAATAAATGATCATAGAGGCTTGAGGTGACTGGTTTGTAGTCATAAAATGGTGTAAGCATGTGCCAAGTCAACCCAAATAAAGCATCAAAGGAGAATACCACAATATTATGCTTTTGTATGATGGAAACAACACGTGATTCTTTCAATGGCACATTAAGCACTCTCAGCTATTTGAGACAAGTCATGCTACAACAATAACTACTAATTAAGCATACAATTAAAATAACATCTAATATGACATGCTAAAGTCTAAGCGAAAGTCTAAACAAGCTTCCTTTTGTACCACTATAAGCATGAAATATTTTACTCATCTCCAGCACCAATCAATTTATTTGAAACTACTCTCATAGGTAATAATCAATAAAGACCAGAGAGCTTGTTAGTTTTATTTAGTTAGGGTGGAAAACAAGAGCTAAACACAATACTAGTAAAAGAGAACACTCGCAGAACAATAAGAGTGAAAACTAGAGTGTTCTATGCAATGAAAACAGAGTGTGTCATTCTCCAAGATAAGTATGCTGGGATCCAACCATATACTATGGAGAAAAACAAAACAAAAAACAAAAAACAAAAATAAATACGCTCCAAGAACAACACATAGCATATGAAGCAATAAAAATATAGTGTCTTGAAAGATGACCTGATATTTTTGTTGATGGAGAAGAGAATGCATTGGGAATCCCCAAGTTTTGACACTTGTACCTCTTGGATATATATTTCTTGGGGTTATATGGGCATCCTCAAGCTTGATATTTTCTCCATCCTTCATCTCATCACATCATTCTTCTCTCCCTACACTTGAAAATTTCCTTCATACAAAACTTCACATAATTTTCATTAGCAACATTAGTGAAATCAAATTAACAAATCCACTTTGGTTCTGTTCTAACATAAGTCAAGCATCCATTAAAACATTAGATACTGTAGCAACTTCTCTTAAAAGCTCTTTCTCTCAAAAGAACTCAAAAAGAAAAAGATTAAGAGGCAAATGCAAATAGTGGCAAAAATCTGTCAAAATAGAACAGCGGGTAAAGATCGATTTTTTTTTAAAATCCTCTGTTGCTCAAATCAAAAAGTGCAAAACTAATGAAAGTTAGATAATAACCCGGGGCAGGTTCTCAAACACTTTCAGGTCAATCTGACATTCTGGCTGAGAATAATAATGTTTTGGTGGCAGCACAGAATCTGTTTTGGGACAGCAACTTCCCCAAATCTTACCTTCTTCCTATTAGAGGCTATCCTTGGCACAAAAAAGAAATAAAAGGGATAAGGAGAGGTTATTACAGAGGTAAAAACTTCCAAGACTCAACAAAAGAAAACATGGGTTATCTCCCAAGAGTGCTTTTCTTTAACGCCTTTCAGCTAGGCGCAGAAAGCTTGAATCAAGTATTTTCAAGTGAAGAAGCATCAACATCATAATGTGTCATCATAATAGAATGAAAAGATAGCTTCTTTTTATTTCTAGGGAAGGCATACCTTTCTTGAGTTTTTTTCGAAATGGGGAAAATATTGCCTTAGCTTCTGCATCCAAAGGATGCACACGACTTTTTTTATTAGATTATTCACAACACCTTACAAGAGCAATACAAAAGATCAAACTCAAAGCCACCTCGCTAAACCTACAGAGGGATGAAGGGGGTGACAATTCACCAACTCATATCATCCAAAAACCAAATGCCTTCTCAGGCCGCCCAATAGCAGATGAGAAGCACATCCAGTCAAGCAGACTCTCAACATACGCCAACGCACACGCCATAGAAGTTTCTACCGCCGTCTTCCTCGACTCCATCTTCAAGAGAGATCATCGCATTGACCATGCCATGCCTGCCATCAATGCCGCCACGGCGCCAGACGACTCCACCATCCTGCGCATGTCCATTACACTGCATCCGTCCCGAGACACCACTGCACCATGCCGCGGCGACTCGACGACGCCGACACAGCAAAAGCCACACCGCTCCACCTTAGCACCACCACCATCTGTTGTCTGCTCCGAAAACGATACCCCCAACAGGGAGAACGACATTGCGCGCCGCTATCGTCCGATCCGGGAGACCCGGGTCTAGGGTTTCCCCTGGAGCAGCCTAGGCAAAGAAACGCAGACTGCAGAGACAATGCCTTCAACAAGGTAACGACGAAAGGCACCGCCATCATCCACCATGACCGAAGTCCGGGCCGGCTTTCACGGGCAGCTGCGCCTTGCCATCGGGAATTGATATTTAATAATCTCATCTCTCATATCAATAGCAGCACCAACATTGCTAAGAAAAGGTCTTCCCAAGACAATAGGACAAGAAGCACTGCATTCAATATCCAAAACAACAAAATCAACGGGGACAAGGTTATTATTAACCATAATAAAAACATTATTAACTCTCCCAAAGGTTTCTTATTAGCAATATCAGCAAAATGAACATCCAAATAACATTGTTCCAATGGTGGCAAATCAAGCATATCATAAATTTTTCTAGGCATAACAGAGATGCTCCCACCAAGATCACATAAAGCATTGCAATCAAAGTCATTAAATTTCATGTTAATGATGGGCTCCCAACCATCTTCTAACTTCCTAGGAATAGAATCTTCATGTGTTAACTTATCTTCTCTAATTTGCATGAGAGCATTTGTAATATGTTTTGTAAAAGCCATATTTATAGCACTAGCATTAGGAATTCTAGCAAGCTTTTGTAGGAACATAATTACTTCAGAGATATTGCAACCATCAAAATCAAAGTCATTATTATCAAAGGTAAGAGGACTATTGTCTACCATACTTCGAAATAGTTCAGCACTCTTATCAGAAATAGTTTCAGTGGTTCTAGGAAATTTTGTAGAAGGAGTGGGGACTTTTACTACACCAATTATTTTGCCATTAATAGTAGGAGGTTTCTAACATTTGATACTTCAGCACTACTAGTGGTGGTAATGGTACAAACTTTAGTCATATTATTATTTCTAGCAATTTCATCCTCTCTTTCCCACCTAGCATGCAATTCAGCCAACATCCTAACATTGTCATCAATTCTAACTTGAATGGCATTCAAAGTATTGCTATCTTTAACATCATGAGGCATAACCTTTAGTTTAATAAGTTCAACATCAAGAGCAAGGATATCAACTTTAGAAGCAAGAACATCAATTTTACCAAACTTTTTCTCAACAAATTTATTAAAAGCAGTTTGTTTACTAATAAAGTCCTTAAGCATGCCTTCAAGATCAGAGGGTGCAATTCTATTGTTGTAGTAGGAATTGCCATAAGAATTGCCATAACCATAACCATTATTAGAAGGATATGCCCTATAATTGTTACTACCAAAATTATTCATATAAGCATTGTTGTTAAAATTATTGCTTTTAATGAAGTTCACATCAACATGCTCTTCTTGAGCAACCAAAGAGGCTAAAGGAATATTATTTGGATCAACATGAGCTTTACCATTAACAAGCATAGACATAATGGTATCAATCTTATCACTAAAGGAAGAGGTTTTTTCAACAGAATTTACCTTCTTACCTTGTGGATCCCTCTCAGTGTGCCATTCAGAATAATTTATCATCATATCATCAAGGAGCTTGGTTGCAGCCCCCAATCGAGTAGGTGATTTTGGATTAGCTCTTGGGATTTTTGGTTGTTTTACTCTCTTTCAAACAGTATACTTTTCAACCATTTTTGCATCCCGAGGTTGGCGCATCTCGTTGGGCGTGGAGAAGAAGTGATGGACATAAACTTACCTCCAGCAGCTGAATCCAGAAAGTTTCTTGAAGAAAAATTCAGTTCTGCATAAAAACTTTGGATGATCATCCAAGTAGTCAGTCCATGAGTGGGACAGTTCTTTACCAAAGATTTCATTTTTTCCCAAGCTCGAGCAACATGTTCATTATCAAATTGTTTATATTTCATTATCTCACTTCTCAAGGATATAATCTTAGCAGGAGGATAATATTTTCCAATGAAAGCATCTTTACATTTAACCCAAGAATCAATACTATTTCTAGGCAAAGATAGCAATCAATCTTTAGCTCTCCCTCTCAAAGAGAAAGGAAACAATTTCAGTTTAATAATATCTCCATCTACATACTTATCAGTGTAAAAGAAAGGACCGGGGTCCACAGTTCACTAGAGGTGTCTCTCCATAAAGATAAATAACATGATGGGTAAACAAATTAGACCTAGGCAATTGACAGAATAAAGACCATACATGACAAGATGATTACTATGAGATTTATTTGGGCATTACAAAAAGATTCATAGATCGTAATCCAACTGCATCTATGACTAATAATCCACCCTCGGGATATCATCCGAACAACTTTGGGTATTAATTAATTTGCAAGCGACATATTATTGCATTAAGTAAAGTTTGTAAAGTAAAAAATAAAATTATCCTTGGATAAAGCATTTTTGTTTTCTCCCTAGTAGCAACAACACATCTACAACCTTAGGAGTTATTGTCACTCTCCCAGATTTCTAGAGGCATGAACCCACTATCGAGCATAAATACTCCCTCATGGAGTCACAAGCACATACTTGGCCAGAGCATCTACTACCAATGGAGAGCATGCAAGATCAAAAATAACATATAAAATAGATGTATAATCAACTCAATCATAGTACTCAATATTCATCGGATCCCAGCAAACACAACATGTAGCATTACATAAAGATGATCTTGATCATGTTAGGCAGCTCACAAGATCTAAACATGAAACATAAGGAGGAGAAGACATCCATCTAGCTACGGCTATGGACCTGTAGTCCATAGGTAAACTACTTACACATCACTTCGAAGGCAGACATGGTGATGAAGAGGCCTCCGGTGATGATCTCCCTCTCCGTCTGGGTGCCGGGAAGAGCTTCAGAAGCCTCCCGAAGTAGGGTCGGCGATGGCGGTGGCTACAGAACTTTTTGTAGATGGAGGCTCGGGTATTTAGGTTTTTCCCTAGGATGCCAATTTATAGGCGAAAGGGCGATGTCGGTTGGCGCCCGTGGGGCCCACACCACACCTAGGCGCGGCTAGGGGTCCCGTGCCTAGGCATGGTGTGCCCTCCCTGGTGCACCTCTTTGTCTCTCCTTCGGACTCTGTCTTCGTGACAACAAAATAGGAACTTTGGCTTTTGTTTTGTCCAATTCCGAGAATATTTCCAGAACAACTTTTCTAAAATACAAAAACAGCAGAAAACATGAACTGGCACCGTGGCATCTTGTTAATAGGTTAGTTCCAAAACATGCATAAAAATGGCACGGAGTGTAAACAAAACATATAACAATTGGTGTAAAACAAGCATGGAGCAT
Organism: Lolium rigidum; assembly: GCF_022539505.1. Classification (NCBI taxonomy): domain Eukaryota; kingdom Viridiplantae; phylum Streptophyta; class Magnoliopsida; order Poales; family Poaceae; genus Lolium; species Lolium rigidum. The sequence continues at coordinate 330,426,134 of NC_061514.1, read as the reverse complement.
CACAAATTATAGATACGTTTGCAACGTATCACAAGTGTGGCTCCAAGAGTTGCCTCTAACTAACATGGCTTGACGTGAAGTGTTGGAGATATGCCCAAGAGGCAATAATAAAAGTGTTTATTGTTATATCTTAGTGTTCATGATAAATGTTTACATCCCATGCTATAATTGTATCAACCGGAAACATTAATACTTGTGTATTTTGTAAACATAAAGGAGTCCCTAGTAAACCTCTTGTTAAACTAGCTTGTTGATTAATAGATGATCATGGTTTCCTGATCATGAACATTGGATGTTATTAATAACAAGATCATATCATTAGGTGAATTATGTGATGGACATACACCCATAGTAAGCGTAGTATATGATCAAGTCATTAAGTTCGTTTTGCTTCAAGCTTTAAGATACATAGTAACCTAATCCTTCGACCGTGATATCATGTTAATCACCTACACCGGATGGATGCTTTGATGACATCAAACACTACTTCGTAATGGGTAGTTATAAAGGTGGCACTAAGTGTCCGGAAAGTATAGGTTGAAGCACAAGGATCAATAGTGGGATTTGTCCATCCAAATGACGGATAGATATACTCTGGGCCCTCTCGGTGGAATGTCATCCAATTAGCTTGCAAGCATGTGACTGGCTCACAAGGGATGTCATATCACAGTACAAGTAAAGATTAATTATTAGTAACGAAGTTGAACTAGGTATGGAGATACCGATGATCAAACTTCAGATAAGTAAAATATCGCGAGATAAAGGGAATCGGTATTGTATGTAAATGGTTCTTTCGATCATGAAGTCATCGTTGAATATGTGGGAGCTATTATGGATCTCCAGGTACCGCTATTAGTTATTGCTCGGAGAAGAGTCTCGATCATGTCTGCATAGCTCACAAACCGTAGGGTGACACACTTAAGGTTCAATGTCGTTTTAAGTAGATATGGAATATGGAATGGAGTTCGAACATTGTTTAGAGTCTCGGATGGGATCCAGGACATCACGAGGAGTTCCGGAATGGTCCGAAGAATAAGATTCATATATAGGAAGTCACATTCCAAGTTTGGGAATGGTCCGGTGCATTTATGGAAGGTTGTAGAAGATTCTAGAATCGTCCGGAATAAATCACTATGGCAGGTAGAGTCCCGGAGGGACTCCACCAAGCCTAGACAACCCACCAAGTGGGAAGGTGGAGTCCATGGTGGAATCTACCTTCTTGCACGGCCATATAAGAAGGAAAGGGAGAAATCCCTTTCCATCTAGGTTTCCAATTTTGGTATGTTTGGGAGTTGGACTCCAAAGTGGTTTTTGGGGGAACACTAGGTTTTCCACCTATATATAGAGGAGGAGAGGGAGGGGCTGAACACACAAAGCGAGCCGCACCACCAACGGGCTCCCAGGCCGGTGCCCCAAGTGCCCCCTCTCCCAAACCCTAGCTAATCCCTCCTCCTATTTCTCCCGCGGTGCTTACGACGAAGCCCTGCCGGAGATCTCCACCACCACCGCCACCAGGCCCACCACGCCGTCGTACTGGCGAGATTCTGAGGAGGATCTACTACATCCGCTGCCCGCTAGAATGGGGACAAGGACGTCTTCATCAACACCGTACGTGTGACTGAGTGTAGAGGTGCTGCCCGATTGTGGCACTGTCAAGATCTTCTACGTGCTTTTGAAAGCGGCAAGTGATCGACTACATCCACCAAGAGATTTATCTCGTTAATTCTTAGCGATATTCGAGGTTATGTTGACCTTCACCTCGTTGCTACCATCTACTAGATTAGATCTTGGCTTTTTATTCGTTCTTGCGGTAGGAATTTTTTTGTTTTCTATGCTACAAATCCCTACAGTGGTATCAGAGTCGTCTCTATGCATAGATTGGTTGCACGAGTAGAACACAATGGTTTTCTGGGTGTTTATGGTTTTGTTGTATCTTGTTTATCGTGTACTTTGCATCTTGCGGCATGGTGGGATGAAGCAGCCCGGGCTAACCTTACATGACCGCGTTCATGATACTTGCTCCACGCTTGACATGCAACTTGTATTGCATAAGTGGCTTTGAGGGTGTCAGTTTCTCTCACTATAGTTAAGATCCAATTTACAATTTTTAATTGACAACGCTTGTATCAGCGTTGTGGTTCATGTTCGTAGGTAGATCAGATCTTACTCGAAAAACCCTAAACCACGTAAAATATGCAAACAAAATTAGAGGCGTCTAACTTGTTTTTGCAAGGTTTGGTGATGTGATATGGCCATGATGTGATTATGAATATATTTGATGTATGAGATGATCCTTATTGTATTGTGGCAACCGGCAAGAGCCTTATGGTTGTCTTTATATTTCATTTAGTAATTTTTATTTCAAAGTAGTTGTAATAGTTGCTACACGTGGTGGACAACCATGAAGATTGCGCCATGGACCTTGACGCCCCGTCGATGATGATGGAGATCATGCTTGTTGATGATGGAGATCATGCCCGTGCTTTGGAGATGAAGATCAATGGCGCGAGATAAAAGGGCCATATCATATCACATTATGGATTGCATGTGATGTTAATCCTTTTTATGCATCTTGTATTACTTAGATCGCGACGGTAGCATTATAAGATGATCCCTCTCACTAAAAATCAATATAATAAAGTCTTCGTCCATAGTTAGCACCGTTGCTAAGACTCATTGTTTCGAAGCATCACGTGATGATCGGTTGTGATAGACTCAACGTGTGCATACAACGGGTGCAAGCCAGATTTGCATATGTGGAAACTAAGGTTTAACTTGACGAGCCTAGCATGAACAGACATGGCCTCGGAACATGGCAAACCGAAGGGTTAAGCATGAATCATATAGATGATATGATGAACATGTCGATGTTCGCCATTGAAGCTACATCATCTCTCGTGATGATCGGACTTGGTGTAGTGAATTTGGTTCGTGTAATCACTAAGGCACCGTGATGGATGTTTTTTTGAGTGGGACTTCACCTAGTTAATTTAAGAATTAATAGTAAAATCAATTTATCCTGAACGAAGTCTAAATCGTATTTGAATTAAATTTTGTAGAATTGGCATCTGTTTTCTACTTTATTCCAGGCTTGTAATTGAGATAGAAACATTGTTAAATCTGACAAGTAACTTTACGGACTGGTACCTTATCGTTAAAGAATCAAGAAATGATTAAGTCCTATTGCAAACTTTTGGTAATCCTCAAATTGCTGATTCGAAAAGCAATGGTTTCAATTAGTATCTAAAATTATCATGTCTCTGTGAAACTTGATGTTCAAATCCGTTTGAAAAGTAAGGAGCTGAAAAGTTTATTTTCAGAAATAAGAAAGGTGTGAGATATATGTGATATCTAAGACCTTATTACAAGATAATAGAATATAATTTAGTGAGACTACATAAACTCATAAGTTTTATGGGAATGTTTGAAGGTTGAAGACGCTAGGCATCCCGATCCTCCAACTAGTTGGGCACTAACGTTATTCGCATATCCATGTAAGCCATAGTAGCTTCATCATGAAGTTGTCATGATTTGATGGATAAAATTATGAGTGAAATTGTTCATCACATTAAAAAGTTACTAATAGTGAAATCCGGAACACTTGTCATGTGATGATCAACTTCAAAGTGCGAACCTCAAGGTTACTGGTATTTGACCAACAATCCTAGAAGTTATTGATGTTGAATTGTTTTCTGAAATATGAGAAAAGTCGAAAGAGAAACTACAAAAATATTTTGGCAGAAAGAAAGAAAAGACTTGAAAGTCTAGCTCAGGTGTATATAGATGATATACATGTTATGAATGTATTCTTTGATTGGTCACACAATGGAATTCTTGGGTATTTGTACCATATTGGTTGGTATGAGATGTCAAACAACACAACGCAATACAAGAATACAATGGCCTAAGTGACTGACAAGGAATGTGGTAATAATGCACGTCTGGAACAAAATAAAGTGTTAGTGTGTTCGCCGTTGGCATTCTACCTAGCTTTTCAGATTTACCATAAAGAACTTAATAATTGTTATTTTTCTCTGGTCAAATGAAAACAATGAGTTGTTCAAATTATGACCGTACTCCATGTACGATGGATAAGTTATTATAAATCTTAATGGTGAAACACACATGCATAACACTGACGCTAAAATGCCATAAGGCATATGATTTGAATTCCACTTATTTTGGAACCACCATTTAGGTCATGTTAGAAAGGAACGCATGAAGAAACTCCATGCAAATGGATTTTTAGAGTCATTTGATTTTTTGAATCGTTTGGCACTTGCAAATCTTTTCTAAAAAAATGACTGAAATACCATTCATAGACCAACAGTTGAATGGGAAACTGACTTAGTGGAAACATACATGATGATGTATGTGGTTCATTGGGCATCGTTGTGTGTGGAAGATTATTCTACTCCATAAAAAATTTCAACAATGAATTTAGTGTATATATATGGATATATTTATTTGATGAGGAAGAAGCCTCAACATTTGAATAGATTCAAATAAGTTTCAGCATGAAGTGGAAATCATCGTAATGGAAAAGTCAAATATCTATGATTAGATCATGGTAGAAATATTTGAATTACGAGTTTTAGCGAACATCTAAGAGAGTTACGAAATTGTTCCACAACTCACGTTCCTTGGAACACCATAGTTATGGTGGAGTATTCCAAAGACGTATCCAAACCTTGTTGGATTAATGATGAGATAAAGTAAAATAATACCATTATATTTTGTGGATTATGCTTTATAGAGACTATAGCTTTTACACTAAATAGAGCGTCATCATAATCCGTTGAAATGACACCATATGAGTTATGGCATGGATGTAAACCCTAATAGTTCTTTCTTAAATTTTGGTATGCATAGCATAAGTAAATGAGTTTACAACCAAAATTGGATGAATGTCTTTGGTTGTTATCCTAGAGAAAAAATTGGGAATTCTTTTCAATATGAAGTCAAAGCCAAAAGTGTTTGTCGATGTTTCTTTCTTATTTCCAAGAAATTGTTTCTAGCGAAGTATTTGAGTGGGAGGACAATATGACACATGAGAGTTTTGCTAGTCCGTAGAATACTAGATAGGTATACAAACTTCACTGGATGAAGTGGGTATCACGGATTTGGAATCTTCACCAAATGAAATAATCAACGTGTTTTGATTTCATCAGAAACGATGAAGATGCTTGAATTTGCAAGAAATTAAGTGGGAGCACTGAGACATATTTATAGTACTTTATGTAGATGACATGTCGTTGATTTTATAAATAATGTAATCATGTACTTGATGTGATTAGAAGGTTTCATTGAAAATTAACTTCAATGAAAGGATATGGACTAAAAACATATTTAGCATCAAGATCTATGAAGATAGATTGAAGCGCATAATAAGTTTAAGTCAAAGTATAAAATGAATATTGAAGTAGTTCAATCTAAAAACGTCAAGAAGGTGTTCTTTTCCATGTGGAGGTTTAAACAAGACTTGAGTGTATTTGACACTCAATGAGTAAAAACACATGAGTGATTTTAGATCACGAATAATATGTACACAATCAGATGTCCTGTGATCTAAGGTGTTACAAGCATATATCAGAGTGATTCATATAATGGTCATTGGACAACAGTAAGAATATCCCTAAGTGCTTTATCAGAGCCGAGGATATAAATATGTAGTTTTATATGGGGTAATGACAAACAAATCGTTGTAAGGTGTTACACTGATATTAGTTTGGTCACATATAAAAATAAATTTCAATCTCAATTAGGCTAATGTATTCATTAAAAGGTAGCACAATGGGCTAGAGGAAGTCTCTGCTATATTTAGATAAGTTCTAAATATTGTAACAGATTCTACAAACGAAGGCAGAGTATATCATTGTTTTGACAATGACCGAGGGTGTTTGAGTCGAGGAGTTCTTTGAGAACTTGGTGTAGTTCCGGTAGTGTCAGAACTATGAAACTATATGTATGTGACAATATTGGTAACATATTTTAGACCGTGAAATTAAGGTTCCACCAGGAGACCAAACATATACGATTAATGCCGACTGATGTCTACGCACGCTTCTATTCCTGTAGACAGTGTTGCGCCTCCAAGAGCAGAGGTTTGTAGAACAGCAGCAAGTTTCCCTTAAGTGAATCACCCAAGGTTTATCGAACTCAGGGAGGTAGAGGACAAAGATATCCCTCTCAAGCAACCCTGCAATCATGATACAAGAAGTCTCTTGTGTCCCCAACACACCTAATACACTTGTCAGATGTATAGGTGCACTAGTTCGGCGAAGAGATAGTAAAACACAGGTGGTATAGATGGTGATAATATTGCAGGAAGTAAAGATGCAGTAAAATAGTAAACAAACGGTGCCAGAAAATAGCTTGCTGGCTGATACGTCTCAAACGTATCTATAATTGCTTATGTTCCATGCTACTTTTATGATGATACTCACATGTTTTATACACATTATATGTCATTATTATGCGTTTTCCGGAACTAACCTATTGACGAGATGCCGAAGTGCCAGTTCTGTTTTCTGCTGTTTTTGGTTTCAGAAATCCTAGTAAGGAAATATTCTCGGAATTGGACGAAATCAACGCCCAGCATCTTATAATTCCACGAAGCTTCCAGAACACCGGAGAGGGGCCAGAGGGGAGCCATGGGGGGCCCACACAAGTGGCTGGCGCGGCCCAAGGGGGGGCGCCCCCCTATTGTCTGGCGGCTCCGTAGCCCTTCCGACTCCGCCTCTTCGCCTATAAGAAGCCCCCTGACCTAAATCTTCGAGACGAATAAGCCACGGTACGAGAAACCTTCCAGAGCCGCCGCCATCGCGAAGCCAAGATCTGGGGGACAGAAGTCTCTGTTCCGGCACCCTGCCGGGACGGGGAAGTGCCCCCGGAAGGCATCTCCATCGACACCACCGCCATCTCCATCGACACCACCGCCATCTCCATCGACGCTGATGTCTCCTATGATGAGGAGGGAGTAGTTCTCCCCCGAGGCTAAGGGCTGTACCGGTAGCTATATGGTTAATCTATCTCTCCATGTACTTCAATACAATGATCTCATGAGCTGCCTTACATGATTGAGATCCATATGATGAGCTTGTAATCTTGATGTTGTTATGCTATTCAAGTGGATTTTACTTATGTGATCTCCGGAGACTCCTTGTCCCACGTGTGTAAAGGTGACAGTGTGTGCACCGTGTGGGTCTCTTAGGCTATATTTCACAGAATACTTATTCACTGAGTTATGATTTGAGTTGGATGTCTCTATGAAATTGTGGTGTGTTAGTAACTCCTATGAATGCTCACAGTGACAACGTGGGGTGTTTATTAGTACTTGGGAATACATCTTTAAGGTTTGCCTACATGATGAATTAGAGTTCGTTATCTTGCCAGAGAGTAATTCAGAATAGCATAGTGAAGTGCTTATTTATATTCCTTTATGATTGCAATGTGCTTTATATCACTATTAATCTATGTGCTACTCTAGTGATTTTATTAAAGTAGTCTATTCCTCCTCCATGATGTAATGGTGACAGTTTGTGCATCATGTAGTACTTGGCGTAGTTTATGATTGTGATCTCTTGTAGATTATGAAGTTAACTATTACTATGATAGAATTGATGCTATTCCCCCTTTCATAGCTTGATGGTGACAGTGTGCATGCTATGTTAGTAATCGGTATAATTGCGTTGGTCTATCATGCACTCTAAGGTTATTTAAATATGAACATCGAATGTTGTGGAGCTTGTTAACTCCGGCATTGAGGTGCTCTTGTAGCCCTACACAATTAATGGTGTTTGTCATCCAACAAGAGAGTGTAGAGTGGTTTTATTATGTGATCAATGTTGAGAGTGTCCACTAGTGAAAGTATGATCCCTAGGCCTTGTTTCCAAATACTGCAATAATCGCTTATTCATTGTTTTACTTGCATCTTTACTTCCTGCAATATTACTACCATCAAGCGCACGCCGGCAAGCTATTTTCACGGCGCCGTTACTCTTGCTCATATTCATTCATACCACTTGTATTTCACTATCTCTTCGCCGAACTAGTGCACCTATACATCCGACAAGTGTATTAGGTGTGTTGGGGACACAAGAGACTTCTTGTATCGTGATTGCGGGGTTGCTTGAGAGGGATATCTTTGACCTCTTCCTCCCCGAGTTCGATAAACCTTGGGTGATCCACTTAAGGGAAAACTTGCTGCTGTTCTACAAACCTCTGCTCTTGGAGGCCCAACACATGTCTACGGGAAAAGGAGTGTGCGTAGACATCAAGCTATTTTACGGCGCCGTTGCCGGGGAGGTAAGGTAAAAGGTATTCACATCCTCCGACTACTAAGCTATTTCCTAGCACTGTTGCCGGTGTGTGAGTGCTCTAAGCTATTTCCTTTAGATCCTGCAATTGCATCTTCTTGTTTCTTGTTTACACTAGTTAGGCTTAATGGAAAACAACAAAAATATTAGGGATCTTTATAGTATCTATCTTGAGTTAGGACATGAGGTGTTTGAAGAGAAAATTAAAAAACCTATGGAACTTTATATGCATGATAATGCCAATGTTATTAGTATGAATGCTTTGAACACCATTGTTGCTAATGCTATGGAAAATTTTAAGCTTGGGGAAGCTGGTTTTGATGAGCATGATATTTTTAGTCCCCCAAGCATGGAGGAGAAAATTTACTTTGACGATACTTTGCCTCCCATTTATGATGATTATAATGATAGTGGTATTTTGGTGCCACCTACTATGGAGGATAAAGTTTATTATGATTATACTATGCCTCCTATATTTGATGATGAGAATAATAATGATAGCTACTTTGTTGAATTTGCTCCCACTACAATTAATAAGAATGACTATGATTATGTTGGGAGTAGTAATTATTTTATGCATGAGACGCATGATAAGAATGCTTTATGTGATAGTTATATTGTTGAGTTTGTTCATGATGCTACTGTAAATTATTATGAGAGAGGAAAATATGGTTGTAGAAATTTTCATGTTACTAAAACACCTCTCTACATGCTGAAAATTTTGAAGTTACTTGTGTTTTATCTTCCTATGCTTGTCACTTTGTTCTACATGAATTTATTTGTGTACAAGATTCCTATGCATAGGAAGTGGGTTAGACTTAAATTTGTTTCTTAGTTGCTTTTGATGCTCTCTTTTGCTTCAACTACTATTTCTTGCGAGTGCATCATTAAAACTGCTGAGCCCATCTTAATGGCTATAAAGAAAGCACTTCTTGGGAGATACCCCATGTTTTTATTTTACTACAGCAATTTTGTTTTATATTTGAGTCTTGGAAGTTGTTACTACTGTAGCAACCTCTCCTTATCTTTATTTTATTGTATTGTTGTGCCAAGTAAAGTCTTTGATAGTAAAGTCAATACTAGATTTGGATTACTGCGCAGGAACAGATTTCTTGCTGTCACGAAATTGAGCCGCCCCTGCTTTAGAAAATTTATAAAAATCTGCTAATTTACGTGCTTGATCCTCAGATATGTACGCAACTTTCATTCAATTTGAGAATTTTCATCTGAGCAAGTCCAGTGCCTCTAAAAAATTAGTCTTTACGGACTGTTCTGTTTTGACAGATTGTGCCTTTTATTTCGCATTGCCTCTTTTGCTATGTTTGATGGATTTCTTTGTTCCATTAACTTTCAGTAGCTTTGTGCAATGTCCAGAAGTGTTAAGAATGATTATGTCACCTCTGAATATATGAATTTTCAATTATGCACTAACCCTCTAATGAGTTTGTTTTGAGTTTGGTGTGGAGGAAGTTTTCAAGGATCAAGAGAGGAGGATGATACAATATGATCAAGAAGAGTGAAAAGTCTAAGCTTGGGGATGCCCCCGTGGTTCATCCCTGCATATTTCAAGAAGACTCAAGCATCTAAGCTTGGGTATGCCCAAGGCATCCCCTTCTTCATCGACAAATTATCAGGTCACCTCTAGTGAAACTATATTTTTATTCCGTCACATCTTATGTGCTTTACTTGGAGCGTCTTTATGTTGTTGTTTTTGTTTTGTTTGAATAAAATTGGATCCTAGCATTCATTGTGTGGGAGAGAGACACGCTCCACTGTTTCGTATGAACACATATGTTCTTAGCTTTATTTTTAATGTTCATGGCGAAGGTTGAAACTGCTTCGTTCATTGTTATATGGTTGGAAACAGAAAATGCTGCATGTGGTAGTTGGTATAATGTCTTGAATAATTTGATACTTGGCAATTGTTGTGCTCATATAGATCATGTTTAAGCTCTTGCATCATGTACTTTGTACCTATTAATGAAGAACTACATAGAGCTTGTTTAAATTTGGTTTACATGATTGGTCTCTAGAGTCTAGATATTTTCTGGTTAAGGTGTTTGAACAACAAGGAGACATCGTAGAGTCTTATAATGCTTGCAATATGTTCTTATGTAATTTTTGCTGTACCATTTTATACTTGAGTTTGCTTCAAACAACCTTGCTAGCCTAGCCTTGTATTGAGAGGAATTCTTCTCGTGCATCCAAATCCTTGAGCCAATAACCATGCCAATTGTGTCCACCATACCTACCTACTACATGGTATTTCTCTGCCATTCCAAAGTAAATTACTTGAGTGCTACCTTTAAAAATTCTATCCTTTGTCTTTGAAATATATAGCTCATGGGAAAATAGCCTTAAAAACTATTGTGGTGAAGAATATGTAGCTATGTATCTTATTTCTTAATAAGTTGCTTGTTGAGCTTTAACCATGTTTCTGGGGACGCCATCAACTATTACACCTTTGTTGAATATCATGTGAGTTGCTATGAATGTTCGTCTTGTCTGAAGTAAGGGTGATTTATCATGATCAAATGGTTTGAGTATGCATATTGTTAGAGAAGAACATTGGGCCGCTAACTAAAGCCATGAATCATGGTGGAAGTTTCAGTTTGGACACCAATCCTCAATCTCTTATGAGAATATTATCTGTTGTTGAATGCTTATGCATTAAAGAGGAGCCCATTATCTGTTGTCTATGTTGTCCCGGTATGGATGTCTAAGTTGAGAATAATCAAAAGCGAGAAATCCAATGCGAACTTTCTCCTTAGACCTTTGTACAGGCGGCATAGAAGTACCCCTTTGTGACACTTGGTTGAATCATATGCTATGCAATGATAATCCATGTTAATCCAAGCTAATTAGGACAAGGTGCGAGCACTATTGGTAATCTATGCATGAGGCTTGCAACTTATAGGATATATTATACATAACACATATGCTTTATTACTACCGTTGACAAAATTGTTTCTTGTTTTCAAAATAAAAAGCTCTAGCACAAAAATAGTAATCCATGCTTCCCTCTGCGAAGGGCCATTCTTCTACTTTATGTTGAGTCAGTTTACCTACTTCTTTCTATCTTAGAAGCAAACACTTGTGTCAACTGTGTGCATTGATTCTTACATGTTTACCTATTGCACTTGTTATATTGCTTTATGTTGACAATTATCCATGAGATATACATGTTACAAGTTGAAAGCAATTGCTGAAACTTAATCTTCCTTTGTGTTGCTTCAAAGCTTTCTACTATGAATTTATTGCTTTATGAGTTAACTCTTATGCAAGTCTTATTGATGCTTGTCTTGAAAGTACTATTCATGAAAAGTCTTTGTTATATGGTTCAGTTGTTTACTCATTGTCGTTACCATTGCTTTGAATCACTTCATTCATCTCATATGCTTTACAATAGTATTGATCAAGATTATGATAGCATGTCACTTAAGAAATTATCTTTGTTATCGTTTACCTACTCGAGGGCGAGTAGGAACTAAGCTTGGGGATGCTTGATACGTCTCAAACGTATCTATAATTTCTTATGTTCCATGCTACTTTTATGATGATACTCACATGTTTTATACACATTATATGTCATTATTATGCGTTTTCCGGAACTAACCTATTGACGAGATGCCGAAGTGCCAGTTCCTGTTTTCTGCTGTTTTTGGTTTCAGAAATCCTAGTAAGGAAATATTCTCGGAATTGGACGAAATCAACGCCCATCATCTTATAATTCCACGAAGCTTCCAGAACACCGGAGAGGGGCCAGAGGGGAGCCCTGGGGGGCCCACACAAGTGGCCGGCGCGGCCCAAGGGGGGGGCACGCCCCCTATTGTCTGGCGGCTCCGTAGCCCTTCCGACTCCGCCTCTTCGCCTATAAGAAGCCCCCTGACCTATATCTTCGAGACGAATAAGCCACGGTACGAGAAAGCTTCCAGAGCCACCGCCATCGCGAAGCCAAGATCTGGGGGACAGAAGTCTCTGTTCCGGCACCCTGCCGGGACGAGGAAGTGCCCCCGGAAGGCATCTCCATCGACACCACCGCCATCTCCATCGACACCACCGCCATCTCCATCGACGCTGCTGTCTCCTATGATGAGGAGGGAGTAGTTCTCCCCCGAGGCTAAGGGCTGTACCGGTAGCTATATGGTTAATCTATCTCTCCATGTACTTCAATACAATGATCTCATGAGCTGCCTTACATGATTGAGATCCATATGATGAGCTTGTAATCTAGATGTCGTTATGCTATTCAAGTGGATTTTACTTATGTGATCTCCGGAGACTCCTTGTCCCACGTGTGTAAAGGTGACGAGTGTGTGCACCATGTGGGTCTCTTAGGCTATATTTCACAGAATACTTATTCACCGAGTTATGATTTGAGTTGGATGTCTCTATGAAATTGTGGTGTGTTAGTACCTCCTATGAATGCTCACAGTGACAACGTGGGGTGTTTATTAGTACTTGGGAATACATCTTTAAGGTTTGCCTACATGATGAATTAGAGTTTGTTATCTTGCCAGAGAGTAATTCAGAATAGCATAGTGAAGTGCTTATTTATATTCCTTTATGATTGCAATGTGCTTTATATCACTATTAATCTATGTGCTACTCTAGTGATGTTATTAAATTAGTCTATTCCTCCTCCATGATGTAATGGTGACAGTGTGTGCATCATGTAGTACTTGGCGTAGTTTATGATTGTGATCTCTTGTAGATTATGAAGTTAACTATTACTATGATAGAATTGATGTGATCTATTCCCCCTTTCATAGCTTGATGGTGACAGAGTGTGCATGCTATGTTAGTACTCGGTATAATTGTGTTGGTCTATCATGCACTCTAAGGTTATTTAAATATGAACATCGAATGTTGTGGAGCTTGTTAACTCCGTCATTGAGGTGCTCTTGTAGCCCTACACAATTAATGGTGTTTGTCATCCAACAAGAGAGTGTAGACTGGTTTTATTATGTGATCAATGTTGAGAGTGTCCACTAGTGAAAGTATGATCCCTAGGCCTTGTTTCCAAATACTGCAATCATCGCTTATTTACTTGTTTTCTTGCATCTTTACTTCCTGCAATATTACTACCATCAAATGCACGCCAGACAAGCTATTTTTCGGCGCCGTTACTACTTGCTCATATTCATTCATACCACTTGTATTTCACTATCTCTTCGCCGAACTAGTGCACCTATACATCGACAAGTGTATTAGGTGTGTTGGGGACACAAGAGACTTCTTGTATCGTGATTGCAGGGTTGCTTGAGAGGGATGTCTTTGACCTCTTCCTCCCTGAGTTCGATAAACCTTGGGTGATCCACTTAAGGGAAAACTTGCTGCTGTTCTACAAACCTCTGCTCTTGGAGGCCCAACACTGTCTACAGGAAAAGGAGTGTGCGTAGACATCACTGGCGTGGGAGGCAATTCTCTGTGGTGTAACTTTTCTATTCGGAAACATGCCTAGGGATCATACTTTCACTAGTGGACACTCTCAACATTGCAATCATAAAGGAATATAAATAAGCACTTCACTATGCGATTCTGAATTACTCTTTGGCAAGATAACGAACACTAATTCATCATGTAGGCAAACCTTAAAGATGTATTCCCAAGTACTAATAAGTACTAATAAACACCCCACGCTGTCACTGTGAGCATTCATAGGAGGTACTAACACACCACAATTTCATAGAGACATCCAACTCAAATCATAACTCGGTGAATAAGTATTCTGTGAAATATAGCCTAAGAGACCCATACGGTGCACACACTTGTCACCTTTACACACGTGGGACAAGGAGTCTCCGGAGATCACATAAGTAAAATCCACTTGAATAGCATAACGACATCTAGATTACAAAGCTCATCATATGGATCTCAATCATGTAAGGAAGCTCATGAGATCATTGTATTGAAGTACATGGGAGAGAGATTAACCACATAGATACCGGTACAGCCCTTAGCCTCGGGGGAGAACTACTTGCGGTGACCCAGCATACCACTGCATGTTGTAGTATACAAGTCGTTGATATGATCTTTGTGAAGGGACTTCTCCACAAATTGCCATATCCCTCAGAGTGGTACAACAGAAACATTGCAGGTCATAACACTCCATACATTATTACAAACATTGTCTTACAAGTTGATATTCTCACGGGTCCTATGAGAACACCCTAAGATACTACTTAAGTACGATTACAACTCTTAACAAATATAAAGAGAGCTCAACAACTTATTTAGGTAAGTTCTACGTTGCTCGGCTCTATGATGCTAGGGTATGTCACTACTCCTCCACCTCCGTGTCATCTGGTCCGTAGACTATCCCATAGTCTACTCCTTCAACTCCGCCGGTAAGATCAGGTTCTTCGTAGACCAACTCGTAACCTCCTTCTGGTGCTCCATTGTTGATGGCCTCCACTTCCGTATCACAGTCTAGCAAGGGTGTCGAAAGAAAGTGAGTACAGAGGTACTCAGCAAGTTCTAAAAGAATAAAAAGGTGTTTTATGCACTAGCTACAACCATTGATCGGGAAATCGCGAGGTCAATGCATGTTTCATAATCATTTCTTCAAAAGGTTGCTTTTATTATGAAAACTATGCACGTCGGTCTTCACGGGTTGACTAGAACTTCATGGAGTTCCTTTCTGCCGCGTTCGCAGTTCCTTCCCGGAACAAGGAGTGACGGCCACAATTTGATACACTCGCGAGAGGTGCGTTACTTTTCCCATAAGAGATTCCACCCCTTTTGCCATCCGCGAGGGACTTGCCCCCGTTCACACTTCCTTTGGTGTGAGGCCAGGTATGAAAATCCAAGCCCACACCGCCTTCTCCGCTGACCGCAAACCCACCCTTTTGTCCAACCGTACACCCCCGGTAGACTTCCCCGATAATACGGCTTTACTCACGGTGTACTCCGGACAATCCTTCATAGATGGTAGAGCTTATCATCACTAATGGATGGGGATTTAAAAGGATATCCCAACCTATTGCGGCAGTGCCTCCAACACCCCACCGACTCTACCAATCCGTTGGCGTGCAGAAGGGAAAAGATACGGCTGGCTTCCCCAGAGCCATTATAGATCTCATGGTCAACGCGGTTTGTACGGCGCTAGAATCACTGGACGGCATTGGTAATTAATCCTAGGGTGATATAACCCATTGCAATGGAACCTCCACCATATCAACACATACCATGGTTCCATTGCCAGCCACATAGTCATATTCATAATTGGAAAGTAACATTTCATTTGCGATGCGGGAATGATAAGTATATAGCTTTGCATTAAAGTAATAGAAAATACTCAAGTTGACATGAGCAAGGGTGAACTTGCACGTGGACTGCGAGATAGTGCGGTTCAATGCGGTTGATGGAACCTGGACCTCGGGTTCGTAAGAAGCATCATTGTCCGGTAAGGACAATGTTATAAAATCCAAATAATGCAATCATGGGTGTATTATTTTATGTTGATTCCCTTTACCCCGCTGAGTTAAAGCAATTTAGGGTTGCGTTTAAGAATTATGTCTTGACAGTAACTTGCAATGGATTAAAAGTATAAACCATTTTAATTCACATATAGAAACATAATTCAAAGTAAAACTACTTTACTTGGTGGTTCCCTTAATCATTCCAAAAATAATTTGAAATCATAGAGTTACCTCTATAGTTTTTGGAATAAAAAGGAATATAGTATTCTTCTTGGAAAAATACTCTTTTCAATGACTTGGAATAGTAGAATTTCATTTTGAATTGTATGAAAATAAGTATTTGAACTTATTTGAGATTTTTCCTTGAATTTTAAATACAAGGAAATAATAGTTTAAAATTCCAAGTTATTATTTAAATTCTTAAAATTCATAATTTTGAATTTGTTTCATAAATTCTATTTCATATTTTATTCTTGTGCAGATTTATTTTTCATTCATTAATCCAATTTTTAATGGATTTTTAGAGTTGTATTTGATTAATTAAAAATTGGTAAAGTTCTGGCCTTTTTTTTAATTATTAAAAGACAAAAATGCCCCCTGGCCCCTATTGGGCCAGCCCATTTACCTAAAACCCAGGGACAGCCCATTAAGGCCATTCCCTTATGGGTCGGTGGCGCCGAACGGCCCACCTCACTCACTCACTCGGCCCTCTCTCGCTCTTCGTCTCTGTTATCACCAGAATTTGACCAAGGTGGAAGTGGGCCACGATCGAGATAAGCTTGAAGGTTATATATGGAGAGAATACGAAGATCGGCCTTATATGCAAAGTTGGGCTAGATGGCCCATTTATCTGTAATATATTAGATCGTATCTTAAAGTTAGGAGTTAGAGTTTTACCCGTGCACGGTTAGGTGCACGCCTAAATTAGAAAGTCCGCTGGACTATAAATATGTATCTAGGGTTTATGGAATAAACAACAACTCACGTTCAACCCCAAACAAACCAATCTCGGCGCATCGCCAACTCCTTCGTCTCGAGGGTTTCTATCAGGTAAGCGACATGCTGCCTAGATCGCATCTTGCGATCTAGGCAGCACTAAGCCCACGTTGTTCATGCGTTGCTCGTACTTGAAGCGCTTTTGATGGCGAGCAACGTAGTTATCATAGATGTGTTAGGGTTAGCATTGTTCTTCGTTTAAGCATGCTTACGTAGTGCAACCCTTGCATATCTAGCCGCCCTCACACCTATCTCGGGTGTGAGGGCGGCACCCGCTTGATCATTATTCGGTAGATCTGATCCGTTACGATTGCTCCTTGTTCTACAAGGATTAGTTTAATATCTGTAATAGTTAGGCCTTACAAAGGGGGAGGATCCGGTGGCACGTAGGGTGGCGTTCGCAAGTCCTAAACGAGGATGTTCCGAGGATCAACTTCATGTTGGTTTTTAGGCCTTGTTTAGGATCGGCTTACGAGCACCGTGCGTGGCCGCGAGGCCTAACCTGGAGTAGGATGATCCGATTATGCGGTGAAAACCCTAAATCGTCGTAGATCTCATTAGCTTTATCTTGATCAAGCGGGACCACCAAGTATTCGTGCACCCCGTACGAATCATGGGTGGATCGGCTCTTTGAGCCGATTCACGGGATAACTCGAGAGCCGATCGAGGCTCGTATTTAATGTTTACATGTATGCCACTGCGGGAAACTAAGCGAGGCATCCCCATCACCTTCACGACCGGGTATAGGTCGGGTGGCACGCCCTTGCACTTCGCATCGCCGCGTGTGACCGAGAAGAGCATTGCGGGCCGTCGCTCGGAGGGGTCTCGGCCAGCCGCAGCTCTAGGCTCTTCCCGGCTCTACGGTGTTGACAAGGCCGCTGCCCGCCGGTGGGTTTTGGCGATCAACACATTACGGCACGCCCGGTGGGACAAACGTCTACATCAACCACATCGCCATCTACATCCGAGATGGCGGACGGCACGCTCGGTCACCTACGAGGAGCTGCCTGACGAGCTCAAGAAGCAATACAACGAGATCAAGGCCACCCTCGAAGCCGACCTCATCGGCTCTTTTCAGAGAACCCGTTCCCATGGCATCGGATGGAAGGGATTCTCACCGCAAGGTGCACTTGATGGGATAGACCTCTCTGCCCCGTCGGAGGAACGCACCAGAGGCCTGCGGCAGGAGATCAACTACTTGGTGGCTCATTCGCTACATCGCCACTCTGAAAACTTGGTCAACGTGTTGGAGCGTGTCGCTCTGCGCGTAATCCAGGAGATCATGAGCCACCAGTACTCGCCGTCGGGACCAGCTCTCGGGACTCATCAAGGAGAGTTGCCATTCCGAGTCCCGTCCACCGCTGCCATATGCGTTGGCAGCACTCTGCTGAAGTGCCGACTACACCGGCATTCGTCGTCTACAAGATTGGTAGTGACCCTAGTGACTACCGGTTCTTGATCGAGGCGCCTAAGGAGATCCCTCAAGGATACGCGTGCACGTATGTGCCGGATTGTGTGCTCGGGCACTCACAAACCGAGGCCACAACATCGGGGACTCCGGCGAAGACGGGAGGAACTTCGAGCAACGAGCTTGAGAAGCGGACGTGGCTAACTAAGTACGCCACACCGACGAAACTCCCGAGCCCAGCTCCTGCCGGTTGGCTCGGAGGCTGGAAAAGCAAACATGGCTGGCTAAGTACGCCACCCGGCGAATCTTCGGAGTGCAACTCCTACGGCCCGGCACAGCGGATCGGATCGGTACCATGCGAGAGATCGGTTCGGCATGGTGCCGAAAAGAAGGGCGATCGGCTATTCCAAGCCGTACCCCGACGATTACGAGATGATCCCGCTGCCACCTAAATATCGGCTCCACGACTTCTCCAAATTCGGTGGATCGAGATGGCTCCGGCTCCATCGAGCACGTCGGCCGATATTTGGCTCAACTAGGACCGGCTTCGGTGTCGGATCAGCTACGCGTGAGGCTCTTTTCACGGTCCCTCACGGGATCGGCTTTTGGATGGTACACCTCTTTGCCGGCAAACTCCATCCGAGTCTTGGAAGCAATTGGAAGAACAGTTCCATATGCAATACCATTCAGAAGCTTCGAGTCTAGCATTGCCGATCTAGCACAACTACGTCGAAGCGCGGGGAAACGGTGACGAGTACATCCGGCGCTTCGGGAATCTTAGGAACCGATGTTATTCGGTTCGTATAAGCTGAAAAGGAAGCGATCGAGTTGGCGATAGCGAGGCCTTGCAACACGGCTCAAGGACATGGCCTCCCAAGCGGATTATCCCTCGGCGGCGCACATGGTTCAGAAACTATCGGCATATGAACAACGCCACCCGGACTGTACCAAGACAAGTTCAAGCGTGCGATGGTCATGGTCGATACGAGAGGAAGATGAAGTGCCTGCGGGAGACCAAGAAGTAGCGGTGGCTGAGTGGACTCGGGGAGGAACCCCGTGTCCTGCAAATGGGTAAAGCCACCGGGGCCGCCCGGGGGATTTGATTTTGACGTGACCAAGAGCTGAACAAATCTTCGACCTCCTGCTCAAGGAGAAACGATTGACGATTCTCGAAGGTCTCAAGTTCCCCACGGCGAAAGAGCTAAACGGAAAGCCGTACTTGCAAATTCCACAACTCGCTCTCCCATGCCACCAACGACTGCGGGGTGTGGCGTCGGCACATCCAAGCGGCGATAGAGAAGGGCGTCTAATTTTCAACCGGTACGCCATGAAGGTCGACACCCAACCCTTCCCCGCCGTTAACATGGTGGAAGTCACCTACCACGAGGGTTGCCGGCCAGGTCCCTCGTTCGGCATCAACATGGTAGGACACTGGGAACCACTCGGCAAAGATAGAGATGAGGGCAGCTGCTCTCATAGCAAGGATACGAGAGGAGGCCGCTCCACGCGATCGGCTCCGTCATGATGGCAAGCGCTACGTCACGAGAGGGAGAGGTGAAGAATATAAGATATCAGCGACCCCTCTCTGATCACCTCCTCAACAAATATGTGAGTCAGTATGACCAACGCCGTCGAACCAACTATGATGATGAAGGAGATCGTCTGGCTAGAGAAGCCAGAAGACATCGTCGGCATGATCACGATGAGGAGGAGCACGAGCGCCGTGCCACGGAAAAATCAAGGGAGCAAGATGACAACGCCGGACCACTGGGACTGCCCCTTCTTCGGACACTCGCTGGGATTCGGGAATGAGCCGATTGCCCACAATCGGCAATTGCCCGAGAATGCAACAAGAAGAAGAAGGAGGCAGCCAACGTGTCCGTGTTCGGCGCCTAGGGCCTCTCCCGCCACAAAGCAAACGCGGCTGAGTCACCTCGTTGGGCGGATCTTGAGGATTCGAGAAGACGAGGGAGAAGTAGAAGAAGACAGGTACCACCGGCCAAGGTGGTGCCCCGACGGACTCAGCCGTTCCCAAAAGCGCGGGGTTCAGCGATTGCGCGGCACGGAGGAAGACGAAAGGTTATACTGCATACGCTAAGGAAGGCACGACCTGATGCGGCTGCAAGGTTCAGCGAACCCTGGATGAAGAGGGTCGTCCACGGAAAATGGAGTGGCGCCCCAAACAAAGGAAAGCCGATGATGAGACATCGGCTGGCACAAACATGGTACTCGTCTTGCCGACAGAGCTTAGTGCTCCACGACTCTACGGTGCACTTAAGGTGGACAACAGCAAGCGCATCAAGTCAGAGGTTGGGTTGGTTTTATCCAGCCTAACTGAATAGCAAGATCAAACCAATGAGCAAGTCGGGCGAGGCTGATCCTTGTGATCGGCCCCAAAATTATGGAGGGACATTACAAATCCTTCATCGAACAAGCAATGTGGAGGCCGATTCCGGCAATCGGCCAAAATTACCTTCACCACATGATCTGCTTACGTTCAACGCCGATCTGCGAGCGGTGGCCACGTCGGCAGCTCGACAACACGAATATCTGCGAAGCCGACGTGCAAGTGCAGTGCCCTGGCTAACCATACAAGCCGATATCTGCAGTCATCCAGCAGGTATCGGCTCGGGGGGCATATAATCAGATGAATATGTGCAGATAAACATGTGCGAACATGCGTGCAGTGAGACATTGGGGGCCGATTAAGAAAAATCGGCCAAATAAAAAAAAAATTTTTGAAGCCGATGCGCGGCCATCAACTCTAATACAGTCACACAAGACCAAGACTTGCGGGTTATATCTCAAAGTTCATGTCGACATCGGCGTTCAGTGCAGGAAAACCGATCAGCGACCTGTGCATCCTTGCCTGTATTCTTGCCTTGATCAAGGCTCGGGGGGCAGCTCGCCTTAAAATATCTTTAGAGAGCCGATTTTGTTGGAATCGGCTGTTTCTACAATACAACATGGGAACCAATAGCGACGCAGATTGGCTCGTTTCAGGTGTGGGTCAGAGAGCGACTCGCCCTAGAGGTTCTTGGCTTTGGGAGCCGTTTACGTTGAGTCAGCCATTACGGAGTCATCGGTTTCAGCATCCGAACTGATTCAGCAGCGGTTTTGGGTGGAAACGTCCGCTCAAAGTCAAAGGAAGCCGGTCCGCTGCGATCGGGCTGTGCCCGATGCTATCATCATCGGCGGGACTAGCTAACGTGGAAAGCTAACTTGGAAGAATAACGGAATTAGCTTGTCTCGCTGATCGATAAGTATTGGTTAGCAACTGTCAAGGTCAGATGAGGAAAATCGGTTGAGTCGGCATGAAGAGCATCGGCAAAATCAAAAGAAATTTTCATTGATAATAAGATTTCTTACAAAGAAAGAGCCGATTGCTCGGGAAGGAAGAACAAAAGAAGGGTCTATTGACCAATCTACTACTGCTAGGCCTATACTAGTGGATCTTAATCTACGGGCCATCGCTTCCTTCGTCGTCGTCCTCGGAACTCTCATCGATGCTAGCTGCCGATGGGTTCCTCGTCGCTGCTCCCATAGCCCTCTACGGGAGCTTCATCTTCGTCTTCATCGTCGGCTAGCTGTCGTCGTCCCACCACATGCGGAGGCGCTTCGGCTGGCGGGTAACCCTCGAGGGAGTCGTCGTCGTCGTCTTCCTCTTCCTCTTCTTCGAGAGGTGGGGCAGCCGTCCCAGGGGAACTGGTCGTCCTCGCTCTCCGACTCCAGTTCCCCGACGGCGAGGAACTGAAGATCTTCGTCCCCGCTGGTCAGGGACTGGTCTTCTTCAGACCAGACAGAGGAGGCGTGGTTTTCCAGGTCCCATGCTTCTGGGGCGCGGATGTCCGGAGGCGTCTCGCGGGAGGAGGAGGACCCGTAGGAAAGCTCGGAGGAGGAGTCGTGGAAGACCGACGAGGAAGAGGAAGAAGAGGAAGACATGGCTGTGGGAGTTTGGGGGTTTTTGGTGCCGATGGCCGGGACGGAGCGAGGATGGTGAAATGGCGAACTGCTCGGAGCGGTTAAATAAAAGGGGGCTACGGTGAAAAAATTCAATGCCACGGCAGTTTTCGAGGAGCGTACCCAAAGACAACGGTCAAATCGCGCGGAGCGGTCGAGAGGACGGGGCATCATGACGAAAAATGCTGCAATGTTTACGCTCTCGCCATGACATGACCCGACGAAAGAAAAACGTAATGATTTTGGAAATATCATTTCCAAAACCGAGGGGGGCATGTGTTATCACCAGAATTTGACCAAGTTGGAGGTGGGCCACGATCGAGATAAGCTTGAAGGTTATATATGGAGAGAATACGAAGATCGGCCTTATATGCAAAGTTGGGCTAGATGGCCCGTTTATCTGTAATATATTAGATCGTATCTTAAAGTTAGGAGTTAGAGTTTTACCCGTGCACGATTAGGTGCACGCCTAAATTAGAAAGTCCATCTGGACTATAAATATGTATCTAGGGTTTATGGAATAAACAACAACTCACGTTCAACCCCAAACAAACCAATCTCGGCGCATCGCCAACTCCTTCGTCTCGAGGGTTTCTATCGGGTAAGCGACATGCTTGCCTAGATCGCATCTTGCGATCTAGGCGGCACTAAGCTCACGTTGTTCATGCGTTGCTCGTGCTGAAGCGCTTTTGATGGCGAGCAACGTAGTTATCATAGATGTGTTAGGGTTAGCATTGTTCTTCGTTTAAGCATGCTTACGTAGTGCAACCCTTGCATATCTAGCCGCCCTCACACCTATCTCAGGTGTGGGGGCGGCACCCGCTTGATCATTATTCGAGTAGATCTGATCCGTTACGATTGCTCCTTGTTCTACAAGGATTAGTTTAATATCTGTAATAGTTAGGCCTTACAAAGGGGGAGGATCCGGTGGCACGTAGGGTGGCGTTCGCAAGTCCTAAACAGGATGTTCCGAGGATCAACTTCATGTTGGTTTTTAGGCCTTGTTTAGGATCGGCTTACGAGCACCGTGCGTGGCCGCGAGGCCCAACACTGGAGTAGGATGATCCGATTATGCGGTGAAAACCCTAAATCGTCGTAGATCTCATTAGCTTTATCTTGATCAAGCGGGACCACCAAGTATTCGTGCACCCGTACGAATCATGGGTGGATCGGCTCTTTGAGCCGATTCACGGGATAACACGAGAGCCGATCGAGGCTCGTATTTAATGTTTACATGTATGCCTGCGGGAAACTAAGCGAGGCATCCCCATCACCTTCTCGACCGGGTATAGGTCGGGTGGCACGCCCCTGCACTTCGCATCGCCGCGTGTGACCAGAAGAGCATTGCGGGCCGTCGCTCGGAGGGGTCTCAGCCAGCCGCAGCTCTAGGCTCTTCCCGGCTCTACGGTGTTGACAAGGCCGCTGCCCGCCGGTGGGTTTTGGCAGTCAACAGTCTCTAACCCTAGTCTCCTGCGACGCCCGTGGCGATGGCGTCGCCGCCATGGCCGCCGCCTTGCTCCGGCCAGCTCCGAGCTCCCCCGCCATAGCCACCTACCAAACCAGAACCGCCGCGTGCAGATCTATCGATCTGTCCGCGTGGTTTTCCCCTTTTCGTCCTCTCCTGGCGAATCGCCTCCGTTCTGGATCTCGTGGAGAATCGCCTCGACGAACTCCGGCGAGCTCTCGTCCTCGCCGAGCGATGGGTGCGCTCTGGGGTTGACTCGGCGCGGGTGCTTCTCGCGGTACTCGTGCCGTCGCCTCGGGTGCATGCTACGGTGGTGTTGGGTTCGCCGGCGTAACGTCGGCGCCTACCCTGGATTTGCGGCTGTTAGGGCCGCGCGAGCACTCTGCCTCGCCATGCCCTAGCTACGCTTCCGGGCGCAAGTAAGTACTTCACCTTCTCCTTCTCTTCTGTGCGCCTCCCTTGCTACTGTTCTTCTTCCTCCTCATGCTCTGTTGCTCTCTGGTGATCCTGTGATCACACAGAGCTATGCCATAGTTGCTTAATCATCCATTGCTGCTATCTACTGTAATCTCATGGCCAAATTACCGATTCTTGAGTGCGGCGGTGTTGCTTTGCTTGCAATTCATGCCTGGCTTGCTTATCTGTTGCTTCTAGCATGCTTTGTACTTGCCATGCTCTGTTGTGCTTGCTCAAAAGCTAGCTATGCCATGCTATACTTGATTATGGCTTGCTTGCTTACTGGCATATCATGCTTGCTTGTCTAGGTGTACTTGTGATGCATCAGTGACACTTGTGTGTGCCAGTGGTGCTTGTGATATGCTTCTGTGCTTCCTATGCAAGCTAGTGATCCATTGGATCACCCTTTTCTTGTTGGCTAGCTTCCCTGTGTAGCTTGACTTGACTCAATTGATCCATTTGATCAATTAATTGTCAGTGATGGCTTACTGACTAATTCTGTGGCTAAGTGATTCACTTTCCTTGCTATGTGGATGCTCAAGCATCACTATCTTTGTGGCTTACTTGTCTTGTTGCTCATTCAAGCTACTTGGACTTGCTCCGATGGCTATGATGCGATGATTAAACTGTGTTGCCTTATATTATGTTGCTGTCAGTATTAAGCATGGATATGTGATAAATTCATGCTTGAATTAATTAAGTTATGATGAACTGCTTATGCAGTAATGATTTAAATGACTTGCTTGCAAATAATTTGGCTATTCATGATTGTCTAGCAAGCAATTGAATCTGAATCCATTCCTGGATAATTATGTGCTATATTTGGCTTTCTTTTAATTGGTGCTAAGTGTGATGTGACCTCAGTGGCCTTGCTACTGATTGGTTGCTCACCTATTTAATTGGATCTTGTGGCTACTCAACCTTTGCTTGCATATTTGGGGATCATACTAGCTATGAATGCCAATATGCTTGCCGATGAAAATCTAGGGTTTACTTGATGGTTCATAGCTTAGGATTTCTTGTGTAGTCTTATTAGCTGCTAATCCTTGCAATTCATCTACTGGTGCTAGCTTGTGCATTTGATACGGCTAGTGTGTGCATACAGTGCATGTGTGCTAGTTTACGTGTACAAGATCTGTAGCTAGATGCTTTTCATTTTTAGTGGCTTTTAGGTAGCGGTAATCCTTGGTGAAAACCAAGTGATGATCTACCCATTTGAGCATCTGCTCATTCCCATGCTTATATCATGCATATATGATGGATCGGATCCATTGGATCTGTCCGGGAACCTGGTATACCTTGTTCCGGCTCCTAGTGTGAAATATTTGGTTGATGCGGACTTGGGGTTTTTGTGCACGGCCCTTCACCTCCGGGTTCGGTTGATCTTCTCGAGGTCACCATGATTCCTGGTGGCTAAGTGGTTGTGTGTTGGTGCTGTTCTTGAGTATGAACTGGATGAACTTGTGTTGGCTCTAGCTTCACCCTAACTCTGGTGAATTACCTTATACGTCATTGTCAAGGTTCTAGGGTTTGTGTTCTATTTATATGCTCCCTACTTCTACCACTGGCCATGACACACAAGGCCTGGTTACTTTGTGACTCATCCCTTGCATTGCCTTGCTTGTTGCTTGGTTAGCAACAGCCTTCATATGTTGAAACTTGAGCCCCTTGTGGCTGCTCGGTTTGGTCACTGCTGGTCTTATCTTGTGCTGTCCAGGAATTTGGACAAGCACAAGTGTGCAGTGACAGTTTTACTGTCCAAGCTGAATTTCAGTGATTGGTGTTAACTGTCCAAACTGAATTTCTAACACTTATATTCTGGCTAGTACTTGTTATTTGTTTTGCAGGTTTGAACTATGGCCAGAAGATCATCCTCAAGCCACTTAGTTTAGGTTTAGTTTAGAATAAACTTGTAATTTTTATTTTCTTTATTTCTGAACATTATGTCTCAATTCTTGTATCAAGAATACTGTAAAGACTTTGTAATTTGTGTTGTATATCAATAAAGCTCAAGTTTTGGTTTATGAGCTTTTGTATGATGTAATGTTTATAATCTTGATTAAATATTGTATTTGACATTCACTTTGAAATTCAAAGTGATTTGAATTTATATCTTGTGTTTGAATTTTAAATTCATTGTTTATATTGTGTTGATGTTTATATTTAAATGTTTAACACTTATCAAATGCAATCATTCCCCAAAGTAACAAGATACAAAAGAGATCATGTCGAAATTTCCCTAACTCATATTGCCTAACCCTAAGTGCAAAATGAGAGAGAACCTCGATCCCTCGTAGGTTTAGTTGCAATAAGGCGCGAAAATTTCCCCCATTTTGCGATGAAATGCACATCCCATTTCTAAATCTACCCTTCGTTGTTCCTATGTTACGGGTTATTACTGACCTCTCCCCTTTAACGAAACTTCGTCCGAAGTTAAGATTGGTACTGAACATCTCGGGGTAGGACTTCCTTAATTCTTCTTCCGTCTCCCAAGTTGCTTCTCGCTCAGGATGATGTTGCCATTGAACTTTGCAGTATTTGATTGCTCTGTTTCTTAACTTCTTCCACTGTACTTCTAAAATCTTTTCGGGTCTTTCCACATAAGTTAGATCAGATTGCAATTCTATTTCTTCATATGTGATAGGATCATCCGGTGCCTTCAAACACTTTCTGAGTTGTGAAACATGAAACACATTGTGAACTTGACTTAGTTGCGCTGGTAATTCCAACTCAAAAGCTGTTCCTCAATTCTGACTGAGTATCTTAAATGGTCCAATATATCGAGGACTTAACTTTCCTTTCACTCCGAATCTCTTAAGTCCTTTCATTGGGCTAACCTTTAAATAAACCATGTCTCCCACTTTCGGTTCCCAATCTCTTCTCTTTAAGTCGGCGTAACTCTTCTGACGACTCTGAGCTATTTTGAGCCTATCCCGGATACCTCGATGACTTCTTGCCTCTCTTTGATGTAGTCCGGTGTAAATTCCTTATTTTCTCCGGTCTCAAACCAACAAATTGGTGATCGACACTTCCTTCCGTACAATGCTTCGTACGGTGCCATCTGGATGCTACTCTGATAACTATTGTTATATGAGAATTCTGCTAAAGGTAAATGGTCCTCCCATGAACCTCCAAAGTTCAGAGCACAGGCTCTAAGCATGTCTTCAAGTATCTGATTGGTTCTTTCGGTTTGTCCTCCGGTTTGTGGATGATATGTTGTCATTGAAATCCAACTTGGATCCCAAAGCTTCTTGGAGTTGTTTCCAAAACGCTGATGTGAAAATTGAACCTCTATCTGAGACTATTTTCTTGGGTACTCCATGCTTACTCACAATCTCCTTCACATATATATATATATCTACAAGCTTTTCTGCAGTATCCTTTGTATTTACGGCGATGAAATGAGCACTCTTGGTAAGCCTGTCCACTATTACCCATATCATATCCTTCTTCTTACTAGTCATTGGTAGACCAGTCACAAAATCCATTCCGATTTCATCCCACTTCCATTCTGGTATCTCTAGTGGTTTGAGTAATCCTGCAGGACTTTGATGTTATGCCTTTACTCGTTGACATGTATGACATTCCGAGACATATTGTGCTATTTCTCTTTTCATGTTGTTCCACCAGAACATCTCCTTCAAATCCATATACATCTTAGTACTTCCCGGATGTATTGAATAAGGGGTTTCATGTGCTTCTTTAAATATGATTGACTTCACTTCGGAATCATCCGGTACACATATCCTTTTCTGGAAGTATAGGGAATCAAATTCCCCTAGATGAAATTCTGACGGTCTTCCTTCTCCAATCCTTTTGATTTCTTCTTGGATGAACAAATCATCCGCTCGTTTCCGGATAATCTCATACTTCAAGTCTGAATACATCTCATCCATAATCCTCATGGTTGCTACGCTTTCCTTAACATCACCTTGAATGAACAAAATTTGAGCATCCTCTAGCTCCTTCCGAAGTTCCTTTGGAATCTCCCATTCCGTAGGTTGATTCTCCGTACTCTTCCTGCTTAAGGCATCTGCTACTACATTAGCCTTGCCTGGCGTATAGTTGATCGTAAGGTCATAATCCTTAATCAACTCTAACCATCTCTTCTGTCTCATGTTTAATTCCTTCTGAGTGAAGAAATATTTCAAACTTTTATGATCGGTGTATAATTCACATTTGGATTCGTATAGAAATTGTCTCCAGCTCTTCAAAGCATACACAACTGCTGCTAACTCTAGATCATGTACTGGGTAGTTGTGTTCATGTGGTTTTAGCTGCCTTGATCCATAAGCTATTACCTTCCGATCTTGCATAAGAACACATCCAAGTCCATTCTTGGAAGCATCACAATACACCGTGTAATCCTTTCCTGGTTCAGGAACTGCTAACACCGGTGTTGTGGTTAACTTATCTTTGAGTGTTTGGAAGCTGGCTTCACACTCATCTGTCCACTCAAATGGAGTATTTTTCTTGAGTAACTTGGTCATGGGTCCTGCAATCTTCGAGAATCCTTCTATGAATCTCCGATAATAGCCTGCCATACCAAGAAATCCTCGTATTTCCTTAGCATTTTTAGGTGATTTCCATTCCAATACGGACTGAACCTTGCTTGGATTCACCGCTATGCCTTCTTTGGTTATTACATGTCCAAGAAATTCAACACTATCTAACCAAAATTTGCACTTGCTGAACTTTGCATATAGCTGATGTTCTCTCAAAATTTGCAGAACTATCTTCAAATGCTTGGCATGTTCTTCTTTATCTTTGGAATAGATTAGAATATCATCTATGAACACTATCACAAACTTGTCCAAGTACTTCATGAATATCTTGTTCATCAAATTCATGAAAATTGCTCGTGCATTTGTTAGTCCAAATGGTACAACCAAGTATTCATGGTGTCCATACCTTGATACAAGCAGCTGTTTTTGGTACATCCTCCTTCTTGATCTTGATTTGATGGTATCACGACCTTAAATCTATCTTCGAGAAGACTCCCGCTCCTTGAACTTGATCAAAAAGGTCTTGGATTCTAGGTAAAGGATACTTGTTCTTGATAGTTACATTGTTCAAATTTTTGTAATCTCCACACATTCTCTTTCCTCCATCTCTTTTATCCACAAAAATAACTGGTGTACCCCATGGTGACACACTTTCTTGAATGAATCCCTTCTGTTCTAACTCATCAATCTGAGCTTTTAGTTCCACTAATTCCTTTGGCCCCATCTTATATGGTGGTTGAGCTATTGGTGTTGTGCCTGGAATCAGATCGATTTTGAATTCAATCCCCCTATCGGGTGGCATCCCCGGTAGTTCCTTAGGAAATACATCCTGAAACTCATTCACTACAGGAATATCTTCAATTCTCACCTCCTTCAGACTATTGAGTTCCAATCCGATCTCCAACTCACTGTACTTATCTCCTTGGAACACTATTCGACCTCCGGATGGAGTTGCGAAGTGATCTTGTTTTGTCTCCACCAGTTAATCACCGCTCCATTCTCTGTCAACCAATCCATCCCTAGGATGACAGATATGTCCTTCATGGGTATGATGAATAGGTCCGCGAAATACACACAGTCACATATGGTTAGGACTTGTGCTTCTTTCACGTGGGTTACTAAGATCGTTCCCCCCCGCAGATAGAACAGTTATAGGAGTTTCTAACTTAGAACATCTAAGCCCGAATTTTTCCACAAATTCCAATGCAAGAAATGATGTGGTTGCCCCGAGTATCAAATAATACTTTGCCAGGATGAGTAAGAATGCTTAGCGTACCTAAGAATGTTTGATCCGACTCTTCCGCTTGTTCCAAAGATGTGCAATTCAGCTTTCCATAAGGCTTTCCCCTCTTGTTGTTGTTGTTGTTGTTGTTGTTGTTGTTGTTGTTGTTGTTGTTGCGGTTGTTGTTGTTGTTGTTGCGGTTGTTGTTGTTTCCTCCTCGTCCTCCTGAGCTCTGTCCGCCCCAAGACGCCTTGTTTGGACAATCCGGCTTGATGTGTCCTTCCTTCCCACAACCATAACAGATGATTCTGGGTTTCGACAATCCTTACGCAAATGACCTCTCGGGCCACAATTGTTGCGAGATGATCCGGTTGATTGGATTCGATTCTGACCTCCCCGGTTGTATTGATTACCAGTAGTAGGTCGATATCGGGGTTTGAAACTCCGATCAGGTATTGGTTTACTGATTGGGTACTTCCTTGGCTCGATACGAGCCCTCTTCCTCCTGTCCTCTTGGACTTGCCGGTAATCATCCTCGAAAGTGATTTCCGAGTCAATCGATTCTGGAATTCGGCGGTCCGTGCCAACCTCGGTTGCATCTTCATGTATGGATTCATGCCTTTCATGAACCGCTTCTTCCTCTTCTCCTCCGTATCAACATCCTCGGGTGCATACCTGGATAGCCTGTTGAAATCCCGAACATCTCGCATAATAGGTGCGGTATTCGTCAGTAGTTCTTCAAACTCCCTCTTCTTCGGCTCCACCACGCTGTCCGGAACATGAGCATCCCGGAACTTCTTCTTGAACTCCTCCCGGGTGAACACCTTATCCGGAGGGTGTACTTGCTACAAGGTTCTCCCACCATGACGCTGCTGGTCCGACAACGGTTAAGTAGTATATCTAATCTTCTCCTCATCGTTGCAACCAACGGTCTTCGACTTCCGTTCCGTATCCATAAGCCAATCTTCAGCGTCCATTGGTTCTGGAGCTGATGTAAAAGGTAGTGGTCTTGCATTTTGGAAGTCTGATAAAGTTACTCCCCTGCCTTCATTACCCCTATCATTGATGACTTGGGTAAAGAAGTCTTGCATGTTCTTGCTTTGACTCTCCTGATAACGCCTCCGATCTTCCTCCATTGCTCTCATATACTGTTGGAAGTCTGGGTGCATCATTGGGTGTGGTGGTGGTGCATTCTCTGCTCTAGCTGCTGCATCAGCCTCCTCTTTTTCTCTTGCCTCCCGCTCTCGTCGAGCCTCTTCAGTTTCAACTAACGCCATGACCCCCTAGTCCTGTAACAAAGAGTGATTACTCATAATTACACCATGCAAATGTTTTCTGAGCTCAACTCATTGCCCAGAACTAGTCACACAATGAAATCAAGAAGCAAATCCAAAACAAACATTTATTATGCATATACTTTGTATATTACATAACATACATACTTATATTACATGTGGTACATATAAACCACTTATTTGGCTCAAAGCCCAAGCCAACGGGAATTTAAAATACGTCCTATTACAATACCACCTAGATTACTTTATTCTTCCTTGGAGCTCTACTCCTCGTCATCATAACTCGCCTCCGCGTACATCCCTGGGGTCCATCCGGTACAACGGTTTGTCTTCTGGACCCCATCCGGAATGAAGGTCCTTCCAGTAGGTATGTAGTCTGAATCGGACGAAGTGCCGAGACAGAGATCTGTCATGCCAAAGTAGCTGGATAAAGACTCATATGTATCCCCAGTGGGATACGGCTCACCTTCTTCTGCCATCCATGGAGGATTCCTACTCACTTGACCTCTCATCTTCTTCTTCTTCTTTTTCTTGGTTCCAGAACTCTCACCGATGACGTACTGGGATGTTTTGGGTAATCCCATCTCCAGATCTAAAGAAATGGAGTTGGTGTCTTTCTCTTCCTGCCCAAAGCTTTGGTTAACATCTTGGTTAACCGCGCCTCCTTCATCCTCTGTATCACAAGTGATGGGTTCTCCTTCATCCCCATATGGTTCCCCGAAACGCCAACCAGTCGAATTCTCGATTGGTGACTCCGAGCAGTTTAGGTTTCTGGAATCATCTCCCCCATATCCAGATTCATATGATGCTGACACATGTGGATAGTGTGGGACAAAGTTGGGTGTGAGTGGATCTTTATGGGACAACTGGTCACTCAAATCTACATAGCTGTCTAGGCTAAAGAAAGGTGTAGTATGTTGTGGTTGTGCCCTCAAATCACGCATCCGAGTTTGGACTTTATCAGGGTCCGTGAACTCAGCTAGCATGTGGTCAATCTCACCCCTCATCTTCATGTGTAAAAGGTACATCGTGGTCAATAAAGACTTACGACTATCCATGTGTTGTGCTGCGGCTTCGGGACTTCGCGTGCTAACACCAAATGATTCGAGTGGGATCCTCATCTTCCTCGGCATGAGGTATATGAGAAAACTACGAACATAGCGGTTCTACTGACTTGTGCTGCCTTATCTCAAGGATTGTCTTGAATAGCCCATGTGGTAGGTCTGTGGTGATAGTTTTGGCTTCTCCGTATGGCATTACACGACTCATCGGCGAGTTTGTCGGTAGTTGGACCGATACTCGCACTTGGCTAGGATTTCCCCATCATAGTAGGTATACTTGATAACGGGTATCCGTGGATCACAATGAAGTTCCTTCGACATCCCACACGGGAGAGCTGTGATTGGTCCATCATAATCACCAAGCCAACCCTCAACCTTCCTCAAAGTCCTCTTAGGAAAAGTGTTCGCCATTATGGCTGTATACAAAAGCGAGAATATTAGTAGTGATAATGCATCATAATAGCTATAATAAAGAATTATCGCACTAAAATATATGATTTTGTTATTCTCATGTGAATAATCACCATATTTCTAGAGAATCCTTTACTATTTCTACTAGACTCCTACAGGTTTCTTCCCTATACTAGGTTTTTCCAACCTAAGGTCGCAACATTTGCTCTGATACCAGCTGCGGTGACCCAGCATACCACTGCATGTTGTAGTATACAAGTCGTTGATATGATCTTTGTGAAGGGACTTCTCCACAAATTGCCATATCCCTCAGAGTGGTACAACAGAAACATTGCAGGTCATAACACTCCATACTTTATTACAAACATTGTCTTACAAGTTGGTATTCTCACAGGTCCTATGAGAACACCCTAAGATACTACTTAAGTACGATTACAACTCTTAACAAATATAAAGAGAGCTCAACAACTTATTTAGGTAAGTTCTACGTTGCTCGGCTCTATGATGCTAGGGTATGTCACTACTCCTCCACCTCCGTGTCATCCGAGTCCGTAGACTATCCCATAGTCTACTCCTTCAACTCCGCTCGATAAGATCGGGTTCTTCGTAGACCAACTCGTAGCTTCCTTCCGGTGCTCCATCGTTGATGGCCTCCACTTCCGGATCACGAGTCTAGCAAGGGTATCGAAAGAAAGTGAGTACGGAGGTACTCGGCAAGTTCTAAAAGAGTAAAAAGGTGTTTTATGCACTAGCTACGACCATTGATCGGGAAATCGCGAGTCAATGCATGTTTCATAATCATTTCTTCAAAAGGTTGCTTTTATTATGAAAACTATGCCCGTCGGTCTTCACGGGTTGACTAGAACTTCATGGAGTTCCTTTCTGCCGCGTTCGCGAGTTCCCTTCCGGAACAAGGAGTGACAGCCACAATTTGATACACTATGCGAGAGGTGCGTTACTTTTCCCATAAGAGATTCCACCCCTTTTGCCATCCGCAGGGACTTGCCCCCGTTCACACTTCCTTTGGTGTGAGGCCAGGTATGAAAATCCAAGCCCACACCGCCTTCTCCACGACTGCAAACCCACCCTTTTGTCCAACCGTACACCCCCAGTAGACTTCCCCGATAATACGGCTTTACTCACGGTGTACTCCGGACAATCCTTCATAGATGGTAGAGCTTATCATCACTAATGGATGGGGATTTAAAAGGATATCCCAACCTATTGCGGCGAGTGCCTCCAACACCCCACCGGCTCTACCAATCCGTTGGCGTGCGAAGGGAAAAGATACGGCTGGCTTCCCAGAGCCATTATAGATCTCATGGTCAACGCGGTTTGTACGGCGCTAGAATCACTCGGACTGGCATTGGTAATTAATCCTAGGGTGATATAACCCATTGCAATGGAACCTCCACCATATCAACACATACCATGGTTCCATTGCCAGCCACATAGTCATATTCATAATTGGAAAGTAACATTTCATTTGCGATGCAGGAATGATAAGTATATAGCTTTGCATTAAAGTAATAGAAAATACTCAAGTTGACATGAGCAAGGGTGAACTTGCTCGTGGACTGCGAGATAGTGCAGTTCAATGCAGTTGATGGAACCTGGACCTCGGGTTCTGTAAGAAGAATCATTGTCCGGTAAGGACAATGTTATAAAATCCAAATAATGCAATCATGGGTGTATTATTTTATGTTGATTCCCTTTACCCCGCTGATTCCCTTCATATTTTATTCTTGTTCAGATTTATTTTTCATTCATTAATCCAATTTTAATGGATTTTTAGAGTTGTATTTGATTTATTAAAAATTGGTAAAGTTCTGGCCTTTTTTTTAATTATTAAAAGACAAAAATGCCCCCTGGCCCCTATTGGGCCAGCCCATTTACCTAAAACCCAGGGACAGCCCATTAAGGCCATTCCCTTATGGGTCGGTGGCGCCGAACGGCCCACCTCACTCACTCACTCGGCCCTCTCTCGCTCTTTGTCTCTAACCCTAGTCTCCTGCGACGCCCGTGGCGATGGCGTCGCCGCCATGGCCACCGCCATGCTCCGGCCAGCTCCGAGCTCCCCCGCCGTAGCCACCTACCAAACCAGAACCGCCGCGTGCAGATCTATCGATCTGTCCGCGTGGTTTTCCCCTTTTCTTCCTCTCCTGGCGAATCGCCTCCGTTCTGGATCTCGTGGAGAATCGCCTCGACGAACTCCGGCGAGCTCTCGTCCTCGCCGACGATGGGTGCGCTCCTGGGGTTGACCTGGCGCGGGTGCTGCTCGCAGTACTCGTGTCGTCGCCTCAGGTGCATGCTACGGTGGTGTTGGGTTCGCCGGTGTAACGTCGGCGCCTACCCTGGATTTGCAGCTGTTAGGGCCGCGCGAGCACCTGCCTCGCCATGCCCTAGCTTACGCTTCCGGGCGCAAGTAAGTACTTCACCTTCTCCTTCTCTTACGTGCGCCTCCCTTGCTCACTGTTCTTCTTCCTCCTCATGCTCTGTTGCTCTCTGGTGATCCTGTGATCACACAGAGCTATGCCATAGTTGCTTAATCATCCAGTGCTGCTATCTACTGTAAGCTCATGGCCAAATTACCAGTTACTGGTACTGGCCAGTGTTGCTTTGCTTGCAATTCATGCCTGGCTTGCTTATCTGTTGCTTCTAGCATGCTTTGTACTTGCCATGCTCTGCTGTGCTTGCTCAAAAGCTAGCTATGCCATGCTATACTTGATTA
This sequence comes from Lolium rigidum, assembly GCF_022539505.1. Lineage (NCBI taxonomy): Eukaryota > Viridiplantae > Streptophyta > Magnoliopsida > Poales > Poaceae > Lolium > Lolium rigidum. The sequence goes on along the minus strand of NC_061514.1, from coordinate 330,390,882 downwards.
TGGCTTGCTTGCTTACTGGCATATCATGCTTGCTTGTCTAGGTGTACTTGTGATGCATCGGTGACACTTGTGTGTGCCGGTGGTGCTTGTGATATGCTTCTGTGCTTCCTATGCAAGCTAGTGATCCATTGGATCACCCTTTTCTTGTTGGCTAGCTTCCCTGTGTAGCTTGACTTGACTCAATTGATCCATTTGATCAATTAATTGTCAGTGATGGCTTACTGACTAATTCTGTGGCTAAGTGATTCACTTTCCTTGCTGATGTGGATGCTCAAGCATCACTATGCTGTGGCTTACTTGTGCTGTTGCTCATTCAAGCTACTGGACTTGCTCCAGTGGCTATGATGCAGTGATTAAACTGTGTTGCCTTATATTATGTTGCTGTCAGTATTAAGCATGGATATGTGATAAATTCATGCTTGAATTAATTAAGTTATGATGAACTGCTTATGCAGTAATGATTTAAATGACTTGCTTGCAAATAATTTGGCTATTCATGATTGTCTAGCAAGCAATTGAATCTGAATCCATTCCTGGATAATGATGTGCTATATTTGGCTTTCTTTTAATTGGTGCTAAGTGTGATGTGACCTCAGTGGCCTTGCTACTGATTGGTTGCTCACCTATTTAATTGGATCTTGTGGCTACTCAACCTTTGCTTGCATATTTGGGGATCATACTAGCTATGAATGCCAATATGCTTGCCTGATGAAAATCTAGGGTTTACTGATGGTTCATAGCTTAGGATTTACTGTGTAGTCTTATTAGCTGCTAATCCTTGCAATTCATCTACTGGTGCTAACTGTGCATTTGATCTGGCTAGTGTGTGCATCTGTGCATGTGTGCTAGTTTCTGTGTACAAGATCTGTAGCTAGATGCTTTTCATTTTTAGTGGCTTTTAGACTGGCAGTAATCCTTGGTGAAAACCAAGTGATGATCTACCCATTTGAGCATCTGCTCATTCCCATGCTTATATCATGCATATATGATGGATCAGATCCATTGGATCTGTCCAGGAACCTGGTATACCTTGTTCCAGCTCCTAGTGTGAAATATTTGGTTGATGCAGACTTGGGGTTTTTGTGCACAGCCCTTCACCTCCAGGTTCTGGTTGATCTTCTCAGGTCACCATGAATCCTGGTGGCTAAGTGGTTGTGTGTTGGTGCTGTTCTTGAGTATGAACTGGATGAACTTGTGTTGTCTCTAGCTTCACCCTTACCTGGTGAATTACCTTATCTGTCGACTGTCAAGGTTCTAGGGTTTGTGTTCTATTTATATGCTCCCTACTTCTACCCTGGCCATGACACACAAGGCCTGGTTACTTTGTGACTCATCCCTTGCATTGCCTTGTTGTTGCTTGGTTAGCAACAACCTTCATATGTTGAAACTTGAGCCCCTTGTGGCTGCTCAGTTTTGGTCTGCCTGGTCTTATCTTGTGATGTCCGAGGAATTTGGACAAGCACAAGTGTGCGATGACGAGTTTCTTGTCCAAGCTGAATTTCAGTGATTGGTGTTAACTGTCCAAACTGAATTTCTAACACTTATATTCTGGCTAGTACTTGTTATTTGTTTTGCAGGTTTGAACTATGGCCAGAAGATCATCCTCAAGCCACTTAGTTTAGGTTTAGTTTAGAATAAACTTGTAATTTTCCTTTTCTTTATTTCTGAACATTATGTCTCAATTCTTGTATCAAGAATACTGTAAAGAATTTGTAATTGTGTTGTATATCAATAAAGCTCAAGTTTTGGTTTATGAGCTTTTGTATGATGTAATGTTTATAATCTTGATTAAATATTGTATTTGACATTCACTTTGAAATTCAAAGTGATTTGAATTTATATCTTGTGTTTGAATTTTAAATTCATTGTTTATATTGTGTTGATGTTTATATTTAAATGTTTAACACTTATCAAATGCAATCATTCCCCAAAGTAACAAGATACAAAAGAGATCATGTCGAAATTTCCCTAACTCATATTGCCTAACCCTAAGTGCAAAATGAGAGAGAACCTCGATCCCTCGTAGGTTTAGTTGCAATAAGGCGCGAAAATTTCCCCGGTTTTGCGATGAAATGCACATCCCATTTCTAAATCTACCCTTCGTTGTTCCTATGTTCTGGGTTATTACACTACTCCCTCCTCATCATATGCATTCTAAATGAGGAAGGCGAGCTCAAATGGAACCATGACAACACTTGTTTTCTCATAGATGATGAAAAACAGATGAGGCAAGGCCTCCTGGTAAGATAACATGGCACTATTTTTGTTTGATTTGTTCATAACCTACATGTTGATCTGCACTAACAAACTATCTTGTCGATCTTAGTGTTACCTGGAGCATATTGACTTAGTGAACATGCTCATAGTGAACTATGCTTAGATGATAATGGTCTTTATGTAGGGATTCGTAGCATAGAAAACAAAAAATTCCTACCGCAAGAACGAATAACAAGCCAAGATCTAATCAAGTAGATGGTAGCAACAAGGTGAAGATCAACATACCCTCGAACATCGCTAAGCATTAATGAGATAAATCTCGTGGTGGATGTAGTTGATCACTTGCCGCTTTCAAAAGCGCGTAGAAGATCTTGACGGTGCCACAATCGGGCAGCACCCCCACGCTCGGTCACACGTACGGTGTTGATGAAGACGTCCTTCTCCCCATTCCAGCGGACAGGGGTTGTAGTATATCCTCCTCAGAATGCCGCCAGCACGACGACGTGGTGATGGTGGTGGTGGAGATCTCCGGCAGGGCTTCGCCGTAAGCACTGCGGGAGAAATAGGAGGAGGGAGTAGCTAGGGTTTGGGAGAGGGGGCACTTTGGGCGCGGGCCTGGGAGCCCCTTGGTGGTGCAGCTGGCTTTGTGTGTTCAGCCCCTCCCTCTCCTCCTCTATATATAGGTGGAAAACCTAGGGTTCACCCAAAAACCACTTTGGAGTCCAACTCCCAAACTTACCAAAATTGGAAACCTAGATGGAAAGGGATTTCCCCCTTTCCTTCTTCTATGGCCGGCCAGCAAGGTGGATTCCACCATGGACTCCACCTTCCCACTTGGTGGGTTGGCTAGGGCTGGGGGAGTCCCTCCGGGACTCTACCTGCATTAGTGATTTATTCCGGACGATTCTAGAATCTTCTACAACCTTCCATAAATGCACCAGACAATTCCCAAACATGGAATGTGACTTCATATATATGAATCTTATTCTCCATACCATTCCGGAACTCCTCGTGATGTCCTGGATCCCATCTGAGACTCCGAACAATATTCGAACTCCATTCCATATTACATATCTACTTAAAACAACATCGAACCTTAAGTGTGTCACCCTACGGTTCGTAAACTATGCAGACATGATCGAGACTCTTCTCCGAGCAATAACTAATAGAGGGACCTGGAGATCCATAATAGCTCCCACATATACAATGATGACTTCGTGATTGAAGGAACCATTTACATACGATACCGATTCCCTTTGTCTCGCGATATTTTACTTATCTGAAGTTTGATCGTCGGTATCTCCATACCTAGTTCAACTTCGTTAATGATAAGTACTCTTTACTCGTACCGTGATATGACATCTCTTGTGATCCAGTCACATGCTTGCAAGCTAATTGGATGACATTTCACCGAGAGGGCCCAGAGCATATCTATCCGTCATTTGGATGGACGAATCCCACTATTGATCCACGTGCTTCAACCTATACTTTACGAACACTTAATGCCACCTTTATAACTACCCATTTATGAATTAGTGTTTGATGTCATCAAAGCATCCATCCGGTGTAGATGATTAACATGATCTCATGGTCGAAAGATTAGATTACTATGTATCTTAAAGCTTGAAGCAAAACGAACTTAATGACTTGATCATATGCTACGCTTACTATGGGTGTATGTCCATCACATCATTCACCTAATGATATGATCTTGTTATTTATAACATCCAATGTTCATGATCAGGAAACTATGATCATCTATTAATCAACAAGCTAGTTTAACAAGAGGCTTACTAGGGACTCCTTTATGTTTACAAAACACACAATTATTAATTTTTCCGACTAATACAATTATAGCATGGGATGTAAAGATTTATCATGAACACTAAGATATAACAATAAACACTTTTATTATTGCCTCTTGGGCATATCTCCAACAGTCTTCCACTTGCACTAGAGTCAATAATCTAGTTTACATTTGTAAAGATATAACACTTTGGCCTTCTGGTGCTTATCCTGTTTGCTTATGGGAGAGGTTCCATTCAAAGAATCTGACATTCTCAGAAACGTATGTATTTTGCAATTCATTTGCGTCTCTACGCATCACTCAGTTTTTCAAATGAGTCGGTGATACGTCTCCAACGTATCTATAATTTCTGATGTTCCATGATTGTTTTATGACAATACCTACATGTTTTGTTCACACTTTATGATGATTTTATGCGTTTTCCGGAACTAACCTATTGACGAGATGCCGAAGTGCCAGTTCCTGTTTTCTGCTGTTTTTGGTTTCAGAAATCCTAGTAAGGAAATATTCTCGGAATTGGACGAAATCAACGCCCAGTATCTTATAATTCCACGAAGCTTGCAGAACACCGGAGAGGGGCCAGAGGAGAGGCCCAGGGCTACCACACATGGTGGCGGCGCGGCCCAGGGGGGCGCCCCCCTAGTGCGTGGGTCCCCCGTGGCCCCTCTGACTCCGACTCTCCGCCTATAAAAGCCTTCCTGACCTAATAATTTCAGACGGAAAAGCCACGATACGAGAAAAGTTCCAGAGCCGCCGCCATCGCGAAGCCAAGATTCGGGGGACAGAAGTCTCTGTTCCGGCACGCCGCCGGGACGGGGAAGTGCCCCCGGAAGGCATCTCCATCGACACCACCGCCATCTCCATCGACGCTGCTGTCTCCTATGATGAGGAGGGAGTAGTTCTCCCCCGAGGCTAAGGGCTGTACCGGTAGCTATGTGGTTAATCTCTCTCCCATGTACTTCAATACAATGATCTCATGAGCTGCCTTACATGATTGAGATCCATATGATGAGCTTTGTAATCTAGATGTCGTTATGCTATTCAAGTGGATTTTACTTATGTGATCTCCGGAGACTCCTTGTCCCACGTGTGTAAAGGTGACGAGTGTGTGCACCGTGTGGGTCTCTTAGGCTATATTTCACAGAATACTTATTCACCGAGTTATGATTTGAGTTGGATGTCTCTATGAAATTCTGGTGTGTTAGTACCTCCTATGAATGCTCACGGTGACGGCGTGGGGTGTTTATTAGTACTTGGGAATACATCTTTAAGGTTTGCCTACATGATGAATTAGTGTTCGTTATCTTGCCAAAGAGTAATTCAGAATCGCATAGTGAAGTGCTTATTTATATTCCTTTATGATTGCAATGTTGAGAGTGTCCACTAGTGAAAGTATGATCCCTAGGCCTTGTTTCCGAATAGAAAAGTTACACCACGAAAAATTGCCTCCCACGCCGGCAAGCTATTTTCACGGCATCGTTTGTTTACTGTTTTACTGCATCTTTACTTCCTGCAATATTATCACCATCTATACCACCTGTGTTTTACTATCTCTTCGCCGAACTAGTGCACCTATACATCTGACAAGTGTATTAGGTGTGTTGGGGACACAAGAGACTTCTTGTATCGTGATTGCAAGGTTGCTTGAGAGGGATATGTTTGTCCTCTACCTCCCTGAGTTCGATAAACCTTGGGTGATTCACTTAAGGGAAACTTGCTGCTGTTCTACAAACCTCTGCTCTTGGAGGCCCAACACTGTCTACAGGAATAGAAGCGTGCGTAGACATCAAGCTATTTTACGGCGCCGTTGCCGGGGAGGTAAGGTAAAAGGTATTCACATCCTCCGACTACTAAGCTATCTCCTAGTCTTGTTGCCGGTGTGTGAGTGCTCGAAGCTATTTCCTTTAGATCCTGCAATTGCATCTTTTTGTTTCTTGTTTACACTAGTTAGGCTTAATGGAAAACAACAAAAATATTAGAGATCTTTATAGTATCTATCTTGAGTTAGGACATGAGGTGTTTGAAGAGAAAATTAAAAAACCTATGGAACTTTATATGCATGATAATGCCAATGTTATTAGTATGAATGCTTTGAACACCATTGTTGCTAATGCTATGGAAAATTCTAAGCTTGGGGAAGCTGGTTTTGATGAGTATGATATTTTTAGTCCCCCAAGCATGGAGAAGAAAATTTACTTTGATGATACTTTGCCTCCCATTTATGATGATTATAATGATAGTGGTATTTTGGTGCCGCCTACTATGGAGGATAAAGTTTATTATGATTATACCATGCCTGCAATTTATGATGATTACAATGATGGTTGTGATAGTTTTACTCCCACTATTACTAATAAAATTGATTTTGCTTATGTGGAGAGTAATGATACTTTTATGCATGTGAATAAGAATGCTTTATGTGATAGTTACATTGTTGAATTTGTTCATGATGCTACTGAAATTTATTATGAGAGAGGGAAACACGGTTATATGCATCTTAATAATATTAAATTTCCCCTCTCTATGTTGAGAATCTTGAAGTTACTCGTGTTTTATCTTCCTATTCCTTCTCATAGGAAGTGGGTTAGGCTTAAATTTGTTTCATACTTGATTTTTGATGCTCTCTTTTCTTAAAAATCTCATCCTTATGTGAGCATCATCATTAAAACTGCTAAGCCCATCTTAATGGCTATAAAGAAAGCACTTCTTGGGAGATAACCCATGTTTTTATTTTTTACTACAGCAATTTTGTTTTATATTTGAGTCTTGGAAGTTGTTACTATTGTAGCAACCTCTCCTTATCTTTATTTTATTGCATTGTTGTGCCAAGTAAAGTCTTTGATAGTAGGGTTGATACTAGATTTGGATTCGCTAGCAGAAACAGATTTCTTGCTGTCACGAATTTCAATAGGCCTCTCTGTAGGTAACTCAGAAAAATATGCCAATTTACGTGTGTGATCCTCAGATATGTACGAAACTTTCATTCAATTTGAGCTTTTTCATCTGAGCAAGTTAAGTGCCTCTAAAAAATTCGTCTTTACGGACTGTTCTGTTTTGACAGATTCTGCCTTTTATTTCGCATTGCCTGTTTTGCTATGTTGGATGGATTTCTTTGTTCCATTAACTTTCAGTAGCTTTGGGCAATGTCCAGAAGTGTTGAGAATGATTGTGTCACCTCTGAACATGTGAATTTTTGATTATGCACTAACCCTCTAATGAGTTTGTTTTGAGTTTGGTGTGGAGGAAGTTTTCAAGGGTCAAGAGAGGAGGATGATACAATATGATCAAGAAGAGTGAAAAGTCTAAGCTTGGGGATGCCCCCGTGGTTCATCTCTGCATATTTCAAGAAGACTCAAGCATCTAAGCTTGGGGATGCCCAAGGCATCCCCTTCTTCATCGACAACTTATCAGGTCACCTCTAGTGAAACTATATTTTTATTCCGTCACATCTTATGTGCTTTACTTGGAGCGTCCGTGTGCTTTTATTTCCGTTTTGTTATTTTCATTCTCTGAATAAATTCATGCTTGTGTGGGAGAGAGACACGCTCCGCTCGTTCATATGAACAACTGGTGTTCTTAGCTTTACTTTTAATGTTCATGGCGAAGGTTGAAACTGCTTCGTTAATTGTTATATGGTTGGAAACAGAAAATGCTTCATGTGGTAATTGGTATAATGTCTTGAATAATTTGATACTTGGCAATAGTTGTGCTCATATAGATCATGTTTAAACTCTTGCATCATGTACTTTGTACCTATTAATGAAGAACTACCATAGAGCTTGTTAAAATTTGGTTTGCATGATTAGTTTCTCTAGAGTCTAGATATTTTCTGGTTAAGGTGTTTGAACAACAAGGAGACGATGTAAAGCCTTATAATGCTTACAATATGTTCATATGTGAGTCTTGCTGTACCGTTTCATACTTGAGTTTGCTTCAAACAACCTTGCTAGCCTAGCCTTGTATTGAGAGGAATTCTTCTCGTGCATCCAAATCCTTGAGCCAAAAACCATGCCACTTGTGTCCACTATACCTACCTACTACATGGTATTTCTCTGCCATTCCAAAGTAAATTACTTGAATGCTACCTTTAAAATTCTATCCTTTGCCTTTGCAATATATAGCTCATGGGAAAATAGCCTTAAAAACTATTGTGGTGAAGAATATGTAGCTATGTATCTTATTTCTTATAAGTTGCTTGTTGAGCGGTAACCATGCTTCTGGGACGCCACCAACTATTACCTTTGTTGAATATCATGTGAGTTGCTATGCATGTTCGTCTTGTCTGAAGTATGGGCGATTTTCATGATCATATGTTTTGAGTATGCGTATTGTTAGAGAAGAACATTGGGCCGCTAACTAAAGCCATGATTCATGGTGGAAGTTTCAGTTTGGAAAATTAATCCTCAATCTCTTATGAGAATATTATCTGTTGTTGAATGCTTATGCATTAAAGAGGAGTCCATTATCTGTTGTCTATGTTGTCCCGGTATGGATGTCTAAGTTGAGAATAATCAAAAGCGAGAAATCCAATGCGAGCTTTCTCCTTAGACCTTTGTACAGGCGGCGTAGAGGTACCCCTTTGTGACACTTGGTTGAAACATATGCTATGCTATGATAATCCATGTTAATCCAAACTAATTAGGACAAGGTGCGAGCACTATTGGTATACTATGCATGAGGCTTGCAACTTATAGGATATCTTATACATAACACATATGATTTATTACTACCGTTGACAAAATTGTTTCTATGTTTTCAAAATAAAAGCTCTAGCACAAAAATAGTAATCCATGCTTCCCTCTGCGAAGGGCCATTCTTCTACTTTATGTTGAGTCAGTTTACCTACTTCTTTCTATCTTAGAAGCAAACACTTGTATCAACTGTGTGCATTGATTCTCACATGTTTACCTATTGCACTTGTTATATTACTTTGTGTTGACAATTATCCATGAGATATGTATGTTGAAGTTGAAAGCAACCGCTGAAACTTATATCTTCCTTTGTGTTGCTTCAAAGCTTTTTACTTTGAATCTATTGCTTTATGAGTTAACTCTTATGCAAGTCTTATTGATGCTTGTCTTGTATTATTCATGAAAAGTCTTTGCTATATGATTCAGTTGTTTATTCATTGTCTTTACCATTGCTTTGAATCACTTCATTCATCTCATATGCTTTACAATAGTATTGATCAAGATTATGATTGCATGTCACTTAAGAAATTATCTTTGTTATCGTTTACCTACTCGAGGGCGAGTAGGAACTAAGCTTGGGGATGCTTGATACGTCTCCAACGTATCTATAATTTCTGATGTTCCATGCTTGTTTTATGACAATACCTACATGTTTTGTTCACACTTTATGATGATTTTATGCGTTTTTCGGAACTAACCTATTGACGAGATGCCGAAGTGCCAGTTCCTGTTTTCTGCTGTTTTTGGTTTCAGAAATCCTAGTAAGGAAATATTCTCGGAATTGGACGAAATCAACGCCCAGTATCTTATAATTCCACGAAGCTTCCAGAACACCGGAGAGGGGCCAGAGGAGAGGCCCAGGGCCACCACACATGGTGGCGGCGCGGCCCAGGGGGGGCGCGCCCCCCTAGTGTGTGGGTCCCCCGTGGCCCCTCCGACTCCGACTCTCCGCCTATAAAATCCTTCCTGACCTAAAAACTTCAGACGGAAAAGCCACGATACGAGAAAAGTTCCAGAGCCGCCGCCATCGCGAAGCCAAGATTCGGGGGACAGAAGTCTCTGTTCCGGCACGCCGCCGGGACGGGGAAGTGCCCCCGGAAGGCATCTCCATCGACACCACCGCCATCTCCATCGACGCTGTTGTCTCCTATGCCTCGTCCTCCACTTCTTGGTGTAGTTGTACAGATGAATAGTGGTCACTGAGATCCCAGTGAAGTCAAGAACATCATTCACAACCTTCCTCATGTGGCTCTCTCTAAAGCCATGTCTACATCTATCTCGTTCTTCACAAGCTCAACCATCCGGTTCATGACGGATTCTGCGAGGGAAGCTTCCCAACACTTTAAGGTTTGTGTGCATACCTAGCTAGATCAAGCACAACACGATGAGGATGTATCCATGACATGTCAATGTTCTTGACTGAGGGAGAAAACCGAATGGGGAGATAACAAGCCTGATCTCCTACAATGTCATCAAGATCAATGCTAAGCATGGTACACTTACAAACAATCTCTACCAGTGAACTACACACATCCAATACAATCTTATAGATCTAAGCTATAACATCAAGGATCAAAGATTTCTTACTGTCAGAGAAACATCATTTAGCATCGAGGTCAGGGAACAAGGAGAATCGGCAGGATCATTATCGTCGTGCTTGAGGCAAAATCCGGCAGGACCATCGTACCGTTGTCGTGCTCGAGGGAGAATCCATTAGGACCGCCTACAATCAAAGACATCGAATGCAACTGAGGTAATGTATCATGGTTTTGATCATGACATATGCCTAGGGTGGCTTATTGAGATAGAGAGGTGTGATGCCTAATGGACGACGACGGTATCAGGATGCGGGATCGATACACAACACACGGTGATGTACCTAGGTTCAGGGCCCTCTCCGTGGAGGTAAGATCCCTACTCCTCCATGTCTGATGTACATGACTATATCTGGGCGTTACAGAGTTGCTCCTCGAGTTGTACATGGGAAGCATGTATCTGGCAGGAATGGTGAGAGTGAGAGAGCTGAGAGGGAGAGCTCGTATGAGCTGAAATGAGGCCCCGAAGGGGCTGCTTCGTGTGGTTCCCTGGGTCACATTATAAGCCGATGCCAAGGGACCCACACTGGCCTAACTACACTTTTATCATGATCACTGGTATCTTATCACACTATTCATCTACAAGGAATGTACTACAGCCACATGGCATGGTAGTAGCGCGATGACATGTCTTATGATCGTCCTTGTCTTGGTGTCCTTATCGTCTGACTTGGGGTACGTAGAGGGTGGTAGCAGCTGGCCGTTGGTTGGAGTCAGCCATGGAGGATCAACTGGCCACCTCCAGCCGAGCGAGGAAGCAACAGTCGAACGAGCGAGTTGTGGCGTTGGAGTGATCAAGGGAAGGAGCGAGTAGGGGCATCCGACCACGCCCGATCGATCCCTGCGAGCCGACCCACTCGAGGTAGCCTCCAGCCAACACAATAAAGGAAACTAGATGATGTCCCGCGCGTTGCAGTGGGATATGTTTGTTTAGAATCTTTAAACAATGATGTAAGTAATTGAAATAGGAAATAATTAGGTTAACTCCATGGGGTTGCTCTTGGAAATATTTACACTGTCATGTTATCAAATATATTGCTAAACGTTACACAGAAAAATAAAATGAATCATTAGAATCGATGAAATATCATATATAAACAACTCACTTTTTTATAGAGAAACCCCCATAAAACACTAAATTGTAAGCACTTAGTCAGCATGATTAAAATTTTACACATAAAACACAGTTACGTAATTATGGTTATAATATTTTTCTAACCGTAATATGCAGAAAAAAGTTCACTTTAATTTGGAACCTCCGCATTAAAAATGAAGGTGCATACACACAAATTTCAGTAGACGATGTGATTAAAATGATATAGTAGTAACATGTGACCAACAATTTCTGAAATCAGAAACAATTAATTGATTATATGACATCTAAGTATCCGATATTCCTAAACTGCTCCGTACTGCTGAGTGACTTTCACAATCTTTGATGATAAAAGAGTGCATCATGTACATGCATTTTCAAAGAATCATCTACAACCCGGTATTCTGTTTGATGCCGTAAAGCACAAGTACATAATATTTTTTCGACAAAGACAACTACAGAAGATAGGCTTAGTAGAAGCATCGGCTTCGATCTACATTATAGACAATTAAGGAGAGTGGCAAAGTAAGAATCCAGATAGGAACTTTACTTATACTGAGAATCCCTTGATGGCAAATCCTCTAGGGGAGCGTGTCTAGATTGAGCTTGGAGAAAACTCTATGTAAAGGGTACCTGAGCAAGATTTTGGGCTCTTTCTACACCAAATGTCAGCCAAAGTGCCCGTCCCGTAATATAGTACCTTGTGGTGTGGAGTGGTGGCAGAGTTAGATAATATAGTACGTGTGTTGCACCGATGAATGGGGAAGAAGAACGGAAGAGACTGCTACCGTACTGCTAATGACTCTTGATGCATCCATCAATACTTGGCTAATTGAGGAGACGAAGGGATCTGGTACCAGACATTTCTATTTCAACTGAAAGCATGAAACAAAACGGGAGCACACAGCTTTAACTGGAAAATAAAATCTGTGCAACCTTCTGGTATGCCTCCGCTGGATTTATGGAGAGGAATAGAGAGCGCCATCACAGATATTTATTGGGAAGATGAAGCCTCAATAGCCGCTGGTTCGTACAGTAAAGAAGGAAAATAATAAAGATGGGCTGGCTCTTTACATGACATGCGCATTATGGTGGCTGTTGTCTAGTGGTCAAGACTTAGCTAAACATAAATTCAACTCTCAAACAGGAAGAAGTGACGTGGCATACAACTAATCAAAAACTGAAAAAGTGATGTGGCATGCTTGCATGTTGAGAAAATTACCTTTAGTGGGTTGCTCCAATTTTTTTTTTTTTGAAACGGGCAAAAAAGCTTTTGCCTTATATTAATATAGGAGAAGCAAACAAGGGGATGGCAAGAGCCATAAAAGTAAAAAAGAGGGAAGGGGGGGGGGGGGAGCAAACACACCCCCCACCCCCGAAAGAGAGAACACTACGAAAAGGTTAGCCCACGAGCTCAGCTAGGCCCTTTGCACCTGCAAGAATCCAGTTCTTGCCCTCCTCCCTTATTTTGAGCATGATCTCCGAGGGTAGGGAGGATTTATTGTTGAACACACGCTCATTTCGCTCCTTCCAAATCTCCCAGGCAATTAGCATAATTGCAGTTCGCAGGCCTTTTGCAGAAGAGGTGGGGGTTCTGGCGATAGCTTGCCAGTATTCCATCACCTTAGGTCTCCCGATGCCGAGACATCGGATAAGGTCCAGGCAAGATAGCCACGAAGCCGCTGCCATCCATACTCTCTTGGAGAAGCGACATTCAAAAAGGAGGTGCCGGGCCGTTTCCGGGGAGCATCTACAAAGCTGGCAAGTAGGAGGGTGTGGCCACCCTCTTTTGGCAAGACGATCAGCGGTCCAAAGGCGATTCTGGACAGCAAGCCAGGCGAAGAAACGACACTTCGGGGGAGCCCAAGTCTTCCAGACGATGTTGCCGAAGGGGCAAGGTAAAGCCGCCATGAACTGAGCCTTGTAGGCAGATCTGGCCGAGTAGCAACCATTGGGAGTCAGCGTCCAGACAATGGAATCCTTAGTGCCAGGGGTAAGGTTGATGTTCGAGACAAGCTCCCAGAGGCGGACATACTGCTCCAAATGGTCTATGGTGAAGGCGTCAATCGCAATGTCAGCCACCCAACTCTGGTTATGAAGGGCATCCCGCACGGTTCGGTTTTTCCTTTTGGACGCCGAGAAAATCAGGGGGGCAAGGTCCTTGGGTGGGGCGCCGTTGAGCCAGGAAGAAGACCAAAAGGAGGCTTTTCCTCCATCGCCAATGGTGACCCTAGTTGCAGCGTTGAAGAGGTCCAAATCAGAGGCGTCATTAGGCGTTTCCGAGCCTACCCAAGGTTTATCCGGCGCCGTCCATTCATACCAAAGCCATCGAAGCCTTAGGGCTCGAGAGAATTTTTCCAGGTCTAGGATTCCAAGACCACCTAGCTCCTTTGGGCGACAAACTTTTTGCCAATTGACCTTGCATTTCCCTCCACTGACCGCCTCCTTGCAGGCCCATAGCATGCCACGACTAATTTTCGCGAAAGCCTTAAGAATGCCCTTGTCTGCCTTAAGAGCCGTTAGCAGAAAAATAGGCATAGAAGAAAGCACCGATTTAACAAGAGAGGTGCAGCCAGCACGGTTAAGAAATCTGCCTTTCCAAGGGTTTAGACGCGCCACCGCTTTGTCAATGTAAGGCTGAAGATCAGCCCTCTTGAGTCGCCCAAGGGAAAGAGGTAACCCCAAGTACTTTATGGGGAAAGAGGCCAACGCCGCAGGGAAGTTCGTCAAGATATCCGGTAGATCCACATTTGCACATTGGATAGGGGCGATGGAACTTTTCATCACGTTGGTCACCATGCCCGTGACCTCGCCAAACTGGCGAAGGATATTGGCAAGCCCCAAAATATCGTGCTCTGTAGGAGTCAAGAAGATGGCCGCATCATCCGCATAAAGAGAGACCCGAGGACCCTCAAAACCGCCCGGCATAGCGTGAAGAAGCCCGGAGTTCGTAGCCTCTTCCAAGATTTTCTGAAGCGGGTCGATGGCGATATCAAACAGGAGAGGCGAGAGGGGGTCTCCTTGCCTGAGACCGCGACCATGAGAGATGTTCTTTCCTGGAATCCCATTGAGAAGCACTCTGGACGAGGCCGTAGAGAACAAAGTCGTCAAAAGAGCACGCCATCTCTGGGGAAACCCAAGGCGCTGCAGGAGGTCAAGCATATAGTCCCAACGAACAGAATCAAAAGCCTTGGCGATGTCTAGCTTGATGAGAAGGGATGGCGTTTTGCTGCGGTGAAGCTTGCGGGCCGTGTTTCTGACGTACATGAAGTTGTCATGGATAGTTCTATTCTTGATGAAAGCACTTTGGCCGCGGGATATGATCTCATTCATCTTCGGGCTGAGACGACGCGCCATAGCCTTAGCGATAATCTTTGGGATCACATGAATAAGGCTAATTGGCCGAAAGTCAGTAATGGACTCAGCGCCATCCTTCTTTGGTAGAAGCACCATATTTGCGGTGTTGATAATGTGAAAGTTCTGTGTTGATAACTCAGAAAAGGCATTTATGGTTCCCATAAGGTCGTCCTTTATAATATCCCAGCAGGAGCGGAAGAAAGCTATAGAGAAACCGTCAGGTCCCGGGGCCTTATCAATTGGCATGTCGTCGATGGCCTCTTTTATCTCAAGCTCCGAGAAAGGAGGCCCAGGTCCTCAAGGGGGTGAACCGTGGGATTTAAAGCGTCCCAGTTGAAGTCCAGCTGTCGTGGAGGGGGTCGGCCCAGGGTACTGGAGAAATGATCGAAGATCAATTTGTCTTTTTCCTCATGAGTTGTAGCCCAACCATCATTGAGCTTGAGCCTAAGGATGTGATTCTTACGCTTCCTAGCATTGACGCGAAGGTGGAAAAACTTTGTGTTTGCATCACCCTCACGAAGGTATCGGATCCTGGATGCTTGCCGTTTGCGAGACCGTTCTAAAGCTGCAAGACCTTTAACCCTTCTTTTGAGGTCAGCACGGATGCCTTGCTCTTCTGGAGAGAGGGTTCGGGATTCCTGGGCCACATCCAGTTGCAAGATGACGTCCAAAGCCATGAGGAGTTGGAGTTTGCAATCGGAGAAGAGACCTTTGCTCCAAGATTTCAGCCGAGACGCAGTAGTTTTGAGCTTGTGATTAATTTTGTGTACCGGCTGCGTGTGAGAAGAAGGTGCGGCCCATGCGAGTTGGACGGTCTCTTTGAATCCCGGCATCTTGGTCCAGAAAGACTCGAAACGGAAAGTAGGCGGCCTCCGTGGTCCGCTTTGGTTGGAGAGGAGTAGTGGGCAATGGTCCGAGAGGGATGACGACAAAGCATGAAGCACATGATTCTCGAAGACCAAGTCCCAGTCGGCGTTACAGAAAGCTCGGTCTAAACGCACCAAAGTTGGGTTTTCCCTTTCATTGCTCCAAGTGAACTTCCTGTTCTGAAGCTTCAACTCCTTAAGTTGACATGTAGTAAGGGCCCTTCTAAAGAGACCCATCAGCCGGAGATTAAGGTTATCATTGTTCTTGTCCTCCGCTTGGTATATGAGGTTGAAATCCCCGATAATGAGCCATTTAGAGTCGTTAGGCGGTTTCTCAGCAGTCGCTTCTGCAAGAAACTCTTCCTTCTCAGAATTATCACTTGGTCCATAAACAGTGGTTAGCTTGAAAGAAGTACCGCAGGCTCGAATAGTGACATAAGCTGAGATGAGATGAGTGCCGAGATGAACGTTAGAAACCTCCACATGGTCATCATTCCAGAGCAAGAGGATGCCACCTCGGGTACCGATGGCCGGTCGATGTGCGAAGGATCGAAGTCTGAAGCCCCCAATATAGGAGGCGGTCTGTTGGTCAATGTGACTCAGTTTGGTTTCTTGAATGCAGGCAATATGACATAAGGTATCCGTAAGGAAAGCATGGACGGTGTCTTTTCTGCCTTGCTCCAATTTAGATATTATAGATGGCCTGAGAGGGGCACAATCGGACGGGCTGAGGGATCAGCCGACGGACGGCCCAGCAGTAGGGTAAGCCGAGCGCGGCCCAGGCGCGGGAGGCCTGGTTGGCCCACGAGAGCTTCTGACCGTGGGGCGAGGGGGAACCGGCCCCAGATGGGCTGAGGGGCATGCCGGCCTAGGAACAAGGTGCATCCGGCCTAGGGAGGGCGCATGGCACGCCTTCCCAAGAGCAGCGGGAGTTAGCCCACACTGAGTCAACTGGCCCGACCGCAGTTCAATCGGCCTTGGAGTGGCGCTGGGAGCCGACAAAGGGCACTAGCCGGGAGGCGCCTATACACCGACATGGTCTGCGTATATGGTGCACTGCACGCCCCAACGACCAGGCAGGCTAGTTGGGTCGCGGCCCATTAAAATTAGGTACTTTTTTTTGTTGTTTCTTTTATGTTAACTTTTAAAAAAAGGAGAGAACAATTTTTTAAAATGTTTAGATTCTAAATTTTTAAATTCAAAAATGTTAAGATTTTGATTTAGTTTTTTTTTTGAAATTCGAACATTTACGAATATGACCATGTGTTGCGGTCAGAAACCCACCGGCGGGCAGCGACGGGCAACACCGTAGAGCCGGGAGGCTCCCAGGACTGCGGCTGGCCCTGGTCCCTCCGAGCGACGGCCCGCAAAGCCTTCGGCACGCACGTCCGATGCTGATGCAAGGGCGTGCCACCTGACCTATACCTGGTCGGGGAAGGTGTTGGATGATGCCTCGCTTAGCTTCCTGCATGGCATACACGTAAACCTTAAATACGAGCCTCGATCGGCTCTCGAGGTTGTCCTGTGAATCGGCTCAAGGAGCCGATCCACCCATGATGCGTACGAGGTGTACGATCGGATGGTGGTCCTGCTTGATCGGAATAAAGCTAAAACGACCTACTACGATTTGGGGTTTTCACCGCATAATCGGAACATCCTACTCGTGATTGAGCACTGGCGGCCACGCACGGTGATCGTAAACCGACCCTAGACAAGGCCTAAAAACCAACACGAAGTTGATCCTCGGAACATCCTGTCTAGGGCTAGCAAACTACACCCTACGCGCCACTGGATCCTTCAACCCGTTTGTAAGGCCTAACAATGCAGATATTAAACTAATCCTTGAAGAACAAGGAGCAATCATAACGGATCGGATCTACTAAATAATGATCAAGCGGGGTGCCGCCCTTACACCCAAAATAGGTGTAAGGACGGCTAGATATCTAAGGGTCGCACGACGATAGCATATGATACGATGAACAGTGCTAACCCTAAAACATCTATGATAACTACGTTGCTCGCCATCAAAAAGGCTTCAGCACGAGCAACGCATGAAGGACGAATAAACGTGTGCTGCCTAGATCGCAAGATGCGATCTAGGCAGCATGGTGCTTACCCGGAAGAAAACCCTCGAGACAGGGAGTTGGCGATGCGCCTAGATTGGTTTGCGGTGAACGTGATTGTTGTTTATTTCATAAACCCTAGATACATATTTATAGTCCGTAGACTCTCTAACATGGGAATAATCCCAACCGGGCACGAGCCCAAACTCCATCTAACCGACACGTATCCTACTATATTACAGATACACGGGCAAACTAGCCCAAACTTGGTATATAAGGCCGATTCATGTATTTCTCCTATGTATATTCTTCAAGCCCATCTTCAATCGTGGCCCACCTCTGATCCGGTCAAATTCTGGTGATAACACATGCCCCCCTGGTTTTGGAAATGACAATTCCAAAATCACTGCATTTTCCTTCGTCGGGTCATGTCGTGGCGAGAGCGAGAACCGCCGCGATATCCTTCATCATGATGCCTTGCCTCCTCCACTTCTCCGCGTGACCTGGCAATTTTTTTTTCTTCTGTTGGGCACCACTTCCTCGGAAACTGTTGTGGCATTGAATCTCCACTATATCCCCTTTTATTTAACCGTGTCGAGCAATTTGCTTCTCCATCCTCTTCGCATTAGCACTCCCAAAAGCCCTCCTGCGCCACCATGTCTTCTTCTTCCTCCGCCTCATCGGGTCTTTCCATCGAATCCTCCTCCTCCCGCGAGCCGACGCCGGAGTGGAACCCGGAGGAGGCCCACGCGGCCAACATCTGCCGCGCCATCGAAGCCGGGGATGAGCCGAGTCACGACTTCTCCATCTGGTCAGAGGACGACAAGTCCTCGACCAATAGGGAAAGTGACCTCCGCTTCCTCGCCGACGGGGAGATGGAGGAGGAGAGCGATGACGATCGCTTCTCCTGTGATGACTTCACCTTCTCCGAGGAGGAGGAGGAGGAGGAGGAGGAGGAGGGGGAGGAGGAGGAGGAGGACGACACCTCCTCCGACGAACCGCCAGCCAAGCGCTTCTGCCCCTGGCCGGGGAATCTCAGCGACTTCGACAGCGACGACGACGACGCTGACGAGGAGGACAAGGACAACGAGGGTCCTGCCGGCGGCCGCTACAGCAGCGACGACGAGCCCGCCGGGAGTAGCGCCGACAGCGGCGACGACGGCGACGACGAGGGCAGTGACGGCCCGTAGATAGGACCCTTAGCATAGGATCAGTAGTAGTAGATGGGGCAATGTATCCCCTTAGTACCTCCTTTTGAGAGCAATCAGCTCTTTATGTAAGAAATCTCGTTTATCAATGAAGAATTTCCCCAATTTGATTTTGCCGATTTCCTTCATGCTAATTTAGCCGATTTCCCCTCATACTGACTCTGCCGATCGTCACTTAGCCAATGCTCAATGAGCCGATGGCAACGCATCGGTCCCTCATAATCCGTCCTTCATCTCTTCGACTACGGAGTGATCGTAAACTTGGTCAATGCTCAATAAGCCGATGTCAGCGCATCAATCCCTCATGATCTATCCTTCATCTTTTCGATCGATGAGTCTGAGCTCTGATGGATCACCACCTTTGAAGAAAATTGCGACGCAGGACTAGCCGATGACAACCCAATCGGCTTCCAAAAAACAGAGCATCCACCAGGCCAGCTGCCCCCCGAGCCTCAGTTGAGGCGAAAACAGTGATGAGGACACGTAATTCAGACAAATGGACCTGAGCTCGATCATATCTGAGAAAGCTACCACACAGAGCCAGCCAGAGCCGATCACCCCTCTTCCGTTGAAAGCCGATGTTGCAGATGATCACCAACGGCTTAATGAGCAAAAGGCTGCCTTGTACGCCAAAACTCCTCTGACAGCACTGCTGAACTGGCAACCTTGCGCACAGAGTCGGAGGTCCTCGAAGAGAAGGGTTGGAAGGCCATTCGCGTCTTGAACACGCAGCGGGTAGATCCTGTGTAATTGCACTAGAGCCAATGGCTATGCATCGGCTTTGTTCCTTAGTTCTAAAGTCGATGTCCGTGCATCGGCTGTACATCATGAGAAAATTCTTTTTTTTTTACGGGCCGATTTTTCTATCGGCCCCCAATGTTTCACTGCACATGTATCGCACATGTTCATCTGATTAGGTGCCCCCCGAGCCGATTCTGCCAGGTATCTGCTGATATCGGCTCTGTGGTTAGCCAAGGCACTATATGTGAACGTCGGCTCGGTTAGGAACAGTGTTGACTTCTTCCAGCTCATCAGCCGACGCAAACCCATTGCCCATTAGATCGACGTTGAACCCAGGCAGAAGGTATGGTGAGGATAATTTTGGCCGATTGCTGCAATCGGCCTCCATGTTGAATTGCTCAATGAAGGTTTTGCAATGTTCCTCCATAGATCCTTGGGGCCGATCACATGGATCGGCATCGCCACGTTTGTCTATAGGCGTTGCTCTTGTTACACGGTCAGGCCGGTGGATAAAACCAGCCTAACCCCGTCCTTTGTCACGTCGATGCGCTCGCAGTCGTCCAAATTGATGCCTGAGAGTGGCTCTTGGCCTGATGTCTCCCAAACGTTCATGCCAGCCATTGAAATCTCGGCTGAATCATCTGCGTGGACGACCTCTACTTCATCTCCATCCCATCGTATTAGGCATTGGTGCATCGTGGATGGAATGCAACAGATTGGCGTGGATCCAATCTCTCCCTAGTAGGACAGTATAAGTGCTCTTGCTGTCAACAATAAAGAACGTCGTAGGGACGGTTTTCCTTCCTACGGTCAGATCCACGTTCGAGAACACCTTGTGCGTCGGATGCTTGGCCGTTGAAATCGCTCGGTGTCACATTGGTCTTGATCAGATCCGAGCTAGAGCGTCCCAACCGACGTAGCATGGAGTATGGCATAATGTTGACTGCCGCTCCGGTGTCCACCAGCATCTTGTTGACAGGCTGCCCATTGATGTAGCCTCGCAAGTACAGGGCCTTCAGATGCCTGTAGCTTCTTTCTCGTGGCTTCTCAAAGATAACCGGTCGTGGGCCGCAGTCAAGTTGTGCCACAGGTGCTTCGCCTAATTCTGGAGCACTAAACTCCGTTGGAAGGATGAACACCATGTTTGTGCCAGCCGATGTCTCATCATCGGCTTTCTTTTGCCTGGGGCGCCACTCTTTCCTTTGTGGCCGACCTTCTTCGTCTAGGGTTCGCTGAATTTTAGCGGCCAGATCAGGCCGCGCCTTCCTCAACGTGTGCAGGTATACCCTTTCGGCTTCCTCCAACCCACGTAGTCGCTGAACCCTTCGCTTTTGGGAACGGCTGAGCCCATCAGGGCACCACCTTGGCCGATGATACTTGTCTTCTTCTTCATCATCGTCCTCTAGTTCCTCGAGATCTTCTGCCCGAGCGGACTCAGCGTGCTTGTTCCGAGGCGGGAGAGGCCCTAGACGTTTGAACACGGACACGTTAGCTGCATCCTTCTTCTTTTGTCTACATTCTGGACAGTTGCCGATTGTAGGCAATCGGCTCATTCCTGAATCCCAGCGAGTGTCCGAAGAAGGGGCAGTCCCGAGTGCCTATCCACGTCGTCTTGCTCTCTCGACTTTTCCTTGGCGTGGCGCTCATATCTCTCCTCGTCGCGATCATGCCGACGGTGCCTCCTGGCGTCCCTAGCCAGACGATCTCTTTCATCATCGTCGTTGTATCGCCGGCGTTGGTCATATTGACCCACATACTTGTTGAGGAGGTGATCAGAGAGAGGTCGCTGATATCTTACGTTCCTCACTTCTCCCTCTGTGATGTAGCGCTTGCCATCGTGATGGAGCCGATCGCGTGGAGCGGCTTCCTCGGTGTCCTTGCTATGAGAGCAGCTGCCCTCATCTCCGTCCTTACCAGAGTGGTGCCCAGGTCCTACCATGTTGATATTGCACGAGAATCCTGGCTAGCACCCTCCATGGTAAGTGCACTCCACCATGTTAACGGCGGGGAAGGGGTGCGTGTCGACCTTCATGGCGTACTGGCTGAAAATTAGCCGCCCTTGTTCTATCGTCATTTGGACCTGTTGACGCCACACCCTGCAGTCGTTGGTGGCGTGGGTGAACGTGTTATGCCACTTGCAGTATGGCTTTCCGTTCAGCTCCTGCACCGTGGGGATCTTGTGGCCTTCGGGTAACTTTAGCTGCTTCTCCTTGAGTAAGAGGTCGAAAATCTGCTCAGCTTTGGTCACGTCGAAGTCAAACCCTTTTGGAGGACTTTGTGGCTTAACCCATTTACAGGACACGGGGCTTGCCCCCCGAGTCCATTCAGCCACTGCTACCTCTTGATCTCCCGCAGCACCTTCATCTTCATCTGCCTCAACCAGGACCACCGCACGCTTGAATTTATCCTGGTAAACATCTGGGTGGCGATGTTCATATGCTGACAGCTTCTGCACCATGTGCGCCAGTGAAGGGTAGTCTGCTTGGGAGGCCACGTCCTTGATCGATGATGAGAGACCCACCACCGCCAACTCGACTGCTTCTTTTTCACTCACATGAACCGAATAGCATCGGTTCCTAACGGTCCTGAAGCGCTGGACGTATTCTGACACTGTTTCCCCGCGCTTCTGTCGTACTTGTGCTAGATCGGCAATGCCGGCCTCGGAAGCCTCTGAGTGATACTGCACGTGGAACTGCTCTTCCAACTGCTTCCAAGTCCGGATTGAGTCTGGTGGCAGCGATGTGTACCACCCGAAAGCCGATCCTGTGAGGGACCGTGCGAAGAACCTCACGCGCAGCTCGTCCGATGCTCGAGATCGTGCCCAGCTGTGCCAAATATCGGCTCACATGCTCGATGGAGCTGGAACCATCTGATCCATTAAACTTGGTGAAATCAGGGAGCCGATATTTGGGTGGTAGCGGGATCAACTCGTACTCGTTGGGGTACGGCTTGGAATAGCCGATTGTCCTCCTTTTCGGCATCATGCCGAACCGGTCTTTCAGGATTGTACAGATCTGATCCGCGGTGATGGCTGCCGGCGTCGAACTCTGAAGATTCGCCGGGGTGGCATACTTAGCCAGCCATGCTTGCTTTTCCAGCTCTGAGCCAACTGCAGGAGCTGAGCTCTGGAGGTTTGTCGGAGTGGCATACTTAGCTAGCCACGTCTGCTTCTCAAGATCTGTTCCCGACGTTCCTCCTGCTGTTCCGGAAGTCCCTGCGTGTGCAGCCTGGTTCGAGAGCGCCCAGTTACTGCAGTCTGGCACGTATGCGCACGTGTATCCGTGAGGGATCTCCTTAGGGGCCTCATGCAAGAATTGGTAGTCACTAGGGTCACCACTGATCTTGTAGACGACGTATGCCGATGAACTCGGCACTTCTGGTGCTGCCAACGCGAACGGCAGCGGCGGACGGGACTGGAGTGGCATCTCTCCTTGGTGAGTCCCCAGAGCTGGTCCTGACGGAGAATACTGATGGCTCATGATTTCCTGGATCACGCGCAGAGCGACACGCTCCAAAGTGTTCACCAGAGCTCTCGGAATGGCGGTGCAGCGAATGAGCCACCATTAAGTTAATCTCCCGACGCGAGCGACCTAGTGCGTTCTTCGACGGGGTGGACAGGTCCACTCCATCGAGCGCGCTCAGGTGAGAACCCTTTCCACCCGATGCCATGTGAGCGGGTTCGTGGAAAGAGCCGATGAGGTCGGCTTCAAGGACCGCTTTGATCTCGTCATGCTTCTTCTTGAGCTCCTCGGTCGGATCCTCGTACTTGATCGGAGGTGCCTTCCGCCATCTCGGATGTAGATGGCGATGCGGTTGATGTCGAAGATGGTCCCACCGGGCGTGCCGGAATGTGTTGCGGTCGGAAACCCACCGGCGGGCAGCGACGGGCAACACCGTAGAGCCGGGAGGCTCCCGTGACTGCGGCTGGCCCTGGTCCCTCCGAGCGACGGCCCGTAAAGCCTTCGGCACGCACGTCCGATGCTGATGCAAGGGCGTGCCACCCGACCTATACCCGGTCGGAAGGTGTTGGATGATGCCTCGCTTAGCTTCCTGCATGGCATACACGTAAACATTAAATACGAGTCTCGATCGGCTCTCGGTTGTCCTCGTGAATCGGCTCAAGGAGCCGATCCACCCATGATGCGTACGAGGTGTACGATCGGATGGTGGTCCCGCTTGATCAGAATAAAGCTAAAACGACCTACTACGATTTGGGGTTTTCACCGCATAATCGGAACATCCTACTCGTGATTGAGCTCGGCGGCCACGCACGGTGATCGTAAACCGACCCTAGACAAGGCCTAAAAACCAACACGAAGTTGATCCTCGGAACATCCTGTCTAGGGCTAGCAAACTACACCCTACGCGCCACCGGATCCTTCAACCCGTTTGTAAGGCCTAACAATGCAGATATTAAACTAATCCTTGAAGAACAAGGAGCAATCATAACGGATCGGATCTACTAAATAATGATCAAGCGGGTGCCGCCCTTACACCCAAAATAGGTGTAAGGACGGCTAGATATCTAAGGGTCGCACGACGATAGCATATGATACGATGAACAAGTGCTAACCCTAAAACATCTATGATAACTGCGTTGCTCGCCATCAAAAAGGCTTCAGCACGAGCAACGCATGAAGGACGAATAAACGTGTGCTGCCTAGATCGCAAGATGCGATCTAGGCAGCATGGTGCTTACCCAGAAGAAAACCCTCGAGACAGGGAGTTGGCGATGCGCCTAGATTGGTTTGTGGTGAACGTGATTGTTGTTTATTTCATAAACCCTAGATACATATTTATAGTTCGTAGACTCTCTAACATGGGAATAATCCCAACCGGGCACGAGCCCAAACTCCATCTAACCGACACGTATCCTACTATATTACAGATACACGGGCAAACTAGCCCAAACTTGGTATATAAGGCCGATTCATGTATTTCTCCTATGTATATTCTTCAAGCCCATCTTCAATCGCGGCCCACCTCTGATCCGATCAAATTCTGGTGATAACACCATGATTTAGATTTAAAAATTTAAATTTTTTGTATTTTTTTATTTTTTTTAAATTCCATTTTTAAATATGAACATTTTTAGAATTTGAACATTTTGCAAATTTGAACGGTTTTCAAATTTGAAGATCTTCTAAATTTGAACATTTTTAAAAATTTATTATTTTTAAAATTTTATATTATTCAAATGTGAAAATTAAATATACTAAACAAAACAGAAAGCGCAAAGCAGAAAAGAGAAAAGGAAACACAAAAAGGAAACAAAAAAACAAAACAAAAATAGAAAAGAAAAACGAAAAAGGCTACCTGGGCCCGACCCAGGCCTGCGCGGTGGCTGTGCGGTGGCTGGTAGCCACCAACCTGGTCGGTGTATAGGTTCCATCGAGGAGCTGCTATATGCCGACCAGGTCGGTACATACGAGGTGCCGCACAGCCCTCTGACCTGGTGACTGTTAATTGGGCCGCGGCCCATCAACTAAATCGCCTTTATCCTTTTCTTATATTTTTTCCTTTTTCTCTATGTAGTTCTATTTTTAAAAGCTAACACTTTTTTTATTTTTATGTTTGTTAACTTTTTTAGAAAAATCTATTTATAGATTTTGAAATTTTTTGATTTTAAATTTATTCAAAATTCGAAAATCATTCAAAATTCAAATTTTGTTCAAATCCAAAAATCGTTCAAAATTTATTATTTGTTCGAAATTCAAAAATCATTCAAATTTTAATATGAACATTTATTCAATTTGAACATTTTTTCAAACTTGAAACATAAAATGAGGCAAAAGAAAAAAAAGTAATAGAGAGAAAAAAACACAAAAGGAAAAGGAAATGAGGAAGAAAAAGGAAATTATCGCCTAACCGAGCGGCCCACACCACGCGCAGGTGTGTGTGCGTGGTGCAGGTGTCAACCTGGTCGACATATAGTAACCATCCACCAGCCGGCATTGAAAAATGTTGTGTTTCTCCTTTTAAATATTTTCTTCACGTATTTTGTTGTATTTTGTTGTCTTGCGCCTTTGGTCGATCCCTTGACTTGTAGACTTTACCCTACCGGAGGTTATCCCCCAACATAATCACTAGCATTAACTGTGGTAATCACTCAATCAATACCAACAATCTCCATCCGATCTATACGGAACCAGCCACATCTGCCATCTTCCTCATTGGCTTCGCCGGAAAGCTGCATTGAAAATTTTCGGTGAGACCAGAATAGTGGCCAACCCTATATGCCGACCAGGTCAATTGTTACCACGCGGTATGGACCGTCCTGAGCGGCTGAGTTCGCATTTTTTTTCTTTTCTCCTTATTCTTGGTTTTCTTTTCTTTTCTCTTTTTCTTTCTTTCTTAAGATATTAAAAATATTTAAATTTAAAAACATGTATTTTCAAAAAAGTTTTAAATGTAACAAATATTTTAAATTAAACATGTTTAAATATTTTCAATATGTTTAAAAAATATTCAAATTTGGAAAATGTTCAAAAGTGAAAATTGCTCAAAACTGCTAAAATATTTTTTAAAATGTTCAGATTCAGAAATTATTCAACTTCAAAAAATCTTTAATTTTTAAAAAATGTTCAAATTTGAAAACCATTCAAATTTGAAAATTGTTTAAATTTGAATAATCTAGCTTTGAAAATATTCGTATTTTATAAATGTTTATGTTTGTGGAAAATAGATTTTTTTGCGAAAAATCATGAAAAGTAAAAAATATATGCATAACAGAAACAACAGAAAAAAGAAAACAAAACAAAAGAAAAAGAAAAATAGAATTACCTCCTAGTGGGTCGCATCCCAGCTAGCCACGGCAGCCATGCAGGACTGGGCAGAGGACTGGGCAGTGCTGATACCCTGCCGACCAGGTCGGCAAACATGAGCGCTCAGAATGAAAACAGAAGATTCAATTGTTGTGGCCCGCATCTATTTAAAGAACCAGGCTGAAAAATTCTCCCGTGCCTGAACTTCCTACGAGCTGCCAAACGAAAAAAATCCACTTTTCATCCTTAAACTCATGGGAAAGTTTACTTTTCGTTCTGAAATTATTTTTAGTTTAGAACAGGACCTTGAACTGTTCATTTTTCATCCATTTTCAGTTCAGTTGAGAAAATCACTAACATGGAAAGAAGAAATAGCGAACCAACCAAATTGGCTTTGAACCAGATGAAGCCCATGCTAGCTGAGATATTGAACTCATCATCTTAATGCAAAAATTGAAACCCTTGTGTCCCTTAACTAGTCACGCTCGATTTCTCACTCTCAGAATTCACTTGAAGCATCGTGCAACGAAGGCCCGTTTGTTTGTCTCTCTGCCTTTGCACCGCTGTCTGAAGTTTCTTGCCACCCGTGGCATATATTTGCCAGTCAGGATAAGAACTAAAAGTGAATGTGAAAGTTTAAGATTTATTTTAAACCAGACAAAAGTTCTAGGATCAAAAGTGATTTTTCACTAGAATTCGAAGACACAAAAAGTGGACTTTCTTCCTGCCAAACACGCCCGAGCTGTTCTTTTTTGAGGTTATTGCACCACAAGTACAAGAACTTGCACTCTATGTGCATTTTCATATAAAATCTTTCAAAGTGTGTTTCACTCATACAAGAACTTGTCCTGGATGTGCACAAGTCATACAATTCAATGTGGTGGTGACACGTGGCAGTTTCCAGGCGGGAGAGGAGGGTTGTCATTGCACCGTTTAAGAAAAAGGATAATTACACACAGGTCCCCGGCCATCTCTGCATAACCACCGCAGAAATCACGGAACAGGGCGTTGACTTCCTTTCTCTTCTTCGTGGGTGGCGACGACGAAGGCGAGTTCGTGGGCGGCGGACATGGCGGACAATCCTCGCCGGCGAGAGGGGCGCGAGGAACCTCCGCACTACGGTACATCTAGTGGCCGTCCTCGTTTTCTGTTTCTCCTCTTCTTCTCTGCGTTTCTCCTCGATGGCCATTGATTTTCGTACGGCCGATCTAGCTTATGTGTGGATGTTTAGCTGCGAAAATTAGTCGAAAACGTCGTTGTAGTGCTTAGGGATAGGTTTGGGGAAGGTTTTGGTCGAGATGGTAGGTGTTCATGTTTGGCTCCAGAAAATTTTGATCGGAAAAGCTCCGATTTTTGCAGATGAACAAGTCGATTCAGCTCGGATGAATGCATCTATTCCATTGCTGGTATTGTGTTTGTAACAATGTAGCAGTTATCCATCTTCTTCTGCGAAGTTTAGGCCGAAATTGAAGCTGCACAAGTTAACTGAATATGAAGACTGTATTTTTAACTGAATTTTGACAATTCACTGTTAACTGAATTTTAACACTTGACCTGAATTCTGCAGATGATCCGGATAGATTTACTGTTGAGTTTGATCACAATGGGTTTTTCTGTGGTCTGAAGGAGCATTTGCAGTATATTGGTGGGACTATCGATTTCTTTGATAATTGCAACACTGATACTTTCTCACTTCTTCGGCTTGAGGATTTTGTTAAGCAAGGAGGGAATGAAATGATAGATAGAACAAAGTTCTACTGGTGTGTTCCTCTGAGTGACATGAGAGATGGATTGTGTCTCATTGAGAATGATGGTGACATTGTTGCAATGGTGGAAGCTGTGAGAGAGGTGAAGACACTGTCAGTTATGGTTGATCATAACAATTTCTTGCAGGGGCTAAGGACAGATGTAGTAGCCAATTCCAAGCAAATACACTGGAGCTGGAGATGGAGCAGAGCAATATAAAGAGATTAATGAAGAAGTTGTGTCATTTGCATGTGTGTTATCAGGAGATTTACAAAGTGAGGATGAGGAAGATGGTGACACTGACAGTGACTTCTATGACAGTGTTTATAATGCAGAAGATGGTGATGATGATCTGTTTGTAGATTTCATTGACAAAAATGTTAATGGCCACAATGAGTGCATAGACATTGTTGAGTGTGAGGATGATGCTGGTCTTGATCATGAAAATCTGAAACTGACAAATGAGCAGCAGAAACTTCTGGAATACAAGTTCAAAGAATTCAACCCTGAAGTTGACATGGAAACCCCTGTCTTCAAAGTAGGAATGTTATTTTCTAGCATGGCTGAATTTAGGAAGGCTTTGACAGCTTATGTTGTGAATGAGAGAGTAAAGATTAGGAAGTCAATGAATGAAGCAAGTAGGCTCGATGCTCATTGTGAGGAAGGATGTCCTTGGATGATCAAGGTTTCAGAAGAGAAAAGGGAGGGAGCCATTGTAGTGAGACAGCATTGCAGTGAGCACACTTGTGAGACGTACTGGGAGTTGATATCACTGGCAGCTCCCTTCCCCAGTCAGATCTTCATTGATGAATTCAGAGATAACCAAAAACTTGGCTTGAAAGCATTTGCAGCCAAAGTTCAAAGGAAATTCAATATGTGCCCAAACAGATTTAACTTGGGAAGGGCAAGGAAGGTAGCACTTAACATCATTCATGGGGATGAAAAGGAGCAGTTTGCCCTGTTATGTGACTATGGGCAGGAGTTGAGGAGATCAAATCCTGGATCAAGATTCTTCCTAAGCACCAACCAAATTAAAGAAGCTGCAGATATGTTCCCAAAGAGCATCTGGCGACATTATATTGGTCATATGATGCATGCAAGAGGGGTTTCTTGGAAGGTTGCAGGCCTCTGATATGCATAGATGGATGTCACATTAAAACAAGGTACAAAGGAAATTTGTTAACTGCAGTTGGCATTGATCCAAATGATTGCATCTATCCTATTGCAATGGGACTAGTAGAAGTTGAGTGCACAAGCTCATGGGAATGGTTTCTCACAACACTAAGGGATGATTTAGGGATTACAAACACTGGCCCTTTCACAATCATGAGTGACAGACAGAAGGTATGTCACTACCTATTCAACCCTACTTATTCAGCCCTTACATTACATACTTATTCAGACAAACTAGATGAGTGAAAGAGCAACAAACTACATGATATGCATTAACCTTTCCTATGATAAACTAGGCCCTTGTCCTTGCCTTTACCAATCAGTGCCTCTTTTATCTTCTTGATGCCCTTCTTCAGCCAACACAACATAACTCCAGCTTTAACCTTTTCTTCAAGATTTGGTGACACAGAGTAGGGCAACACCTCTATGTGTCCTCCTTCCCTCAACTGCTGCTTGTACTTTCTCATTTGGGAGTAGGTTTTGGTCTGTCTTTTGGAAGCTGGATGACCTGTGTGTACCTAGGGCACTCACCTAGCTGCTCAAGCTAGCAGCTGCTTGTTCCATCTCCCTGCGCCTAGCAGCAGCTTCTTCCTCCTCCCTGCGCCTAGCAGCAGCAGCTTCCCTCTCTTCCAAGGTTCTCCTACGATAAACTAGCAAGTGCTTGTCTGCCCTAGCCATGGAAGCAATTCTGGACAGAGAGGCATCCCTGGAGCCAGAGGCACCAGTAGAGCCTGTGCTCCTCCTCTAGGATAGATTTCCCATCTTTGTTTGCATTTCTGGTTCAGTAGATGGATGCCATTTATAGGATGCAGCACAATGGCATGAGCACACAAGCTGAACAGTTAGCACACAAGCTGAACACTTCTGGACAATGCCATGTGTTTGATCTGTAATGTCATGCCAGAAAAGGGAAAATAATATTCTCTATATTGGGTATAATTAACTTTTCAGTCAACCTGCCATATTCACAAGAATATTCTCTGATTAACATTGTTTCTATCTTACAGGGCCTCATCAATGCAGTTCAGAAAATATTCCCTGATTCAGAACATAGGCACTGTGTGAGACACATTTACCAGAATTTTCACAAGAAACACAAAGGCCAAACTCTGAAGAATGATCTATGGGTAGTTGCAAGGTCTACAAATATCCCTACTTGGGAAAGAAATATGGAGAAAATGGAAGTGGATAGTGAAGAAGCTTGGGCATGGGTGGAGGAATTGCAGCCAATACATGGATTAAAGTTTTTTTCAATGATTTCCCAAAATGTGACATGCTTCTGAATTATCATTCTGAAGTTTTTAACACCTACATTCATGAGGCTAGAGAGTTTCCTGTACTATCAATGTTGGAAACCATTTTTAGCAAAATCATGCATAGAAATGTGGGAAAGCAAAAAAGAGGCAGATACATGGCCTGGTACTATTTCCCCAAGATAAGGAAAAAAATTCATAAAATGACAGAATGGGCAAAGAATCTAGGAGCATCACATGCTGGAAATGGTGTGTATCATGTCACCTCAAATGAATTTGAGAAAACCTACAATGTTGACATGGTCAGCAGGCAATGTGATTGCAGGAGATGGCAACTTACATGGATCCCTTGTCACCATGTCATTGCTTGTTGCAGACCAGATAGGCTCCAAGTGGACAAGCTTGTGCATAGTTTTTCTAGCATAGACACATTCAAGAAAGCTTATGCATACAATTTGACTCCTCTTAGATCCAGGGTTCATTGGGAAAAGATGAATGCAGCAACTGTGCATCCTCCAATCTACACAAAGGTCATGAGAAGGCCCAAGAAGAACAAAAGGAAAACTCCAGAGGAGAAGGAGCAACATGGAGTCAAATTCATCACAAAAGCAGGTGTGACTATGCACTGCTCTGTGTGTGGAAACCCCAACCATAATAAAAAAGGACATACTGATACGTCTCCAACGTATCTATAATTTCTGATGTTCCATGCTAGTTTTATGACAATACCTACATGTTTTGCTCACACTTTATAATGTTTTTATGCATTTTCCGGAACTAACCTATTAACAAGATGCCGAAGTGTCGGTCCTCGTTTCTCGCCGTTTCTGGTTCCAGAAAGGCTATTCGGGCAATATTCTCGGAATTCGACGAAACAAAAGCCAAACATCCTATTTCACCGAGAAGGACCAGAACACCGAAGGGGAGTCGGAGAGGAGGCCCAGGCCCTCCAAACCATAGGCTGGCGCGGCCTAGAGGGGGGCGCGCCGCCCTATGGGGTGGGCCCCCAGGCACCCCCTCGCGCCGCCTCTTCGCCTATATTATCCCTCGTGACCTAAAAACCCGACAACAATTGACGAAACTCCAGAAAGACTCCAGGGACGTCGCCGCCATCGCGAAACTCCGTTTCGGGGGACAGAAGTCTCTGTTCCGGCACGCCGCCGGGACGGGGAATTGCCCCCGGAGTCATCTCCATCGACATCACCGCCATCTTCATCACCGTTGTTGTCTCCCATGATGAGGAGGGAGTAGTTCTCCCCCGAGGCTGAGGGCTCTACCGGTAGCTATGTGGTTCATCTCTCTCTCCCATGGTGTGATCTTTATGTGATCATGAGCTTTGTATCACTATTAATCTATGTGCTACTCTAGTGATGTTATTAAAGTATTCTATTCCTCCTCCATGATGTAATGTTGACAGTGTGTGCATCATGTACTTGGCGTAGGTTATGATTGTAATCTCTTGTAGATTATGAAGTTAACTATTACTATGATAGTATTGATGCGATCTATTCCCCCTTTCATAGCTATTGTTGACAGTGTGTATGCTATGTTAGTACTCGGTCTAAATTGCAATGGTCTATTATGCACTCTAGAGGTTACTTAAATATGAACTCCGGAGGTTGTGGAGCTTGTTTACTCCGGCTTGAGGTGTGCTTTTATAGCCCTACACAATGAATGGTGTTTGTTATCCAACAAGAGAGTGTGAGAAAGTAGCACAAGTGAAGAGAAGTTATTTATTTATGTGATCATTGTTGAGAGTGTCCACTAGTGAAAGTATGATCCCTAGGCCTTATTTCCAAATATCGAATCACTGTTTATTTACTGTTCTACTGCATGTTTACTTGCTGCCATATTTATTTCAGATTGTTATTACCACTCATATTCATCCATATCACTTGCATCTTACTATCTCTTCGCCGAACTAGTGCACCTATACATCTGACAAGTGTATTAGGTGTGTTGGGGACACAAGAGACTTCTTGTATCGTAATTGCAGGGTTGCTTGAGAGGGATATCTTTGACCTCTACCTCCCTGAGTTTGATAAACCTTGGGTGATTCACTTAAGGGAAACTTGCTGCTGTTCTACAAACCTCTGCTCTTGGAGGCCCAACACTGTCTACAGGAATAGAAGCGTGCGTAGACATCACATACGAAGTGGGTATTGGATAACCTAAATGGAGCTACCACTGTGGAAGATGAGGATGTGGATGATCCTTCTGTCATGGAACACTTAATGCCTATCACTCCTGACCCTAGAAATGATCCAATGCATCAAATGAGAACGCTGGTGCATCAAATGGGCCAAGAGGTAACTCCATGATCCATTACCAATTTTTCAATCAATGTTTTTTGAATCAATGTTTCCCTATACCAATATTTCAATCAATGTTTCAACAGGCAGCTCATTTCCCTATACCAAGAGTGCAACAACCATTACCTGAAGAAAGTGCCTTTGTGGTGTCTGCAAGAGAGGGACTACCACCTACAAGGCTGACCATTGCAAGTGCAAGTGCAAGAGGAAGAGGAGGAGGAAGAGAAGTTGGAAGAGGCAGAGCTAATGCACAAGCAGATAGAGGAAGAGGAGGAGGAAGAGCAAGTGCAAGTGCAAGAGGAAGAGGAGGAGGTAGAGCAAGTGCAAGAGGAAGAGGAAAAGGAAGGAAAAGAAAAGAGCCAACTATGGCAGAGGGGGCCAGTTCATCACAGCCAACTGCATCAAATGCAAGAAGAAGAGGTTACAACACAGGTCCTGGATGAACCTACTACTTGCTTTTTGCTGATGAGCAACCCAGAAATGAGTTGCCTGATTTGAATGAGCATTCCCAAGTGACATTCCAGAAGAAATTCAAATTACTCAGACTGCACCTCGGTGATGAATTTGTAATGTTCTAACTGAATGATGTTTCAGATGGTACAACTCAATAATGTTTTAGGATCATATTTAAATTTGTAAACACTTGAATGCTATCACTGCTACTCAAATGATGTTTGCACCCTTCAATTGCTCTTCCTCTATTACCAATGCCTGAATGCAAAGCAAGTATACCAATGCCTGAATGCAAAGCAAGTACTGAAGAAATTGAAGCAAGGATTCATATTTATTCCATAAACATAGTTGGTCACAAGCATGGTTTTGATGTAAACAAGCATGATTACCACCTACATTTCCCTATTCTACCTCACACTGATCATAGCAACAAGCACTAAACAAACAGAGAACAAGCACAACATTACACATTCCCTCCAATCCCTCCTAAGCTCATGCCTATGTTTGTTCTGCATTTTCTTGTTCTCTGCCTTCCTCATCTCTAGCTCTAGCTCCACCCCCTTTAGCTTCATCAGCAGCAATGAATTCTCCTCTTGCAGTTTCTACTTCTGCTTCTAAGAACAAACAGAAACCAAGTCAGTCCTAGCTTAACTGAATTCCACTAAACACAGGAATGAAATGACATGTTAACACTCACTAGTGTAGAAGAGAAGATGATCCTCCTGCTGTCGATGACTCCATTTCCCAACCATCGCCATTCTTCTAGAAGTATTCACCTGTGATCGTCACCCACGGATCACCCTCCTTCCAGATGTGCATGTCTTCCTCGTTCAATTTTCTGGGGGTGGTGGTGGGGGAGGCTGCCGCAGGCTGTCCACCTGAGCCTCCATGACGCGAATCTGCTCCTCCAAGCTGACATTGCTTGGGATTGGCGGCACCCAGCCATTGGGCTCTGCCATGGTTGCCCTCTCCTCCTCTGATGCTAGGCAGCAGTACAACATCATGTACTTCTTGTACAGCTTCTCGTACCTCCATTGCCTCTCTTCTGCAGCCCTCCTCTCTGTCGCCGCAGTACTGCCATGGCCTTCCTCCGCCGCCGCATGTCGTAGCCCTCCGCGACGGGCAGGAGCAGGAGCAGGTGCTGGGGCCACGGGCCTGCCCCTCCACTGCGGCCCTCCGCGATGGGCAAACCCTGGCGGCGGCGGCCGGCCGGTGCTCTCCATGTTCCCCTCCCCTTGGTCCGACATGCATCAGTCGCCGCAACTAGGGTTCGAGGGGAGAGGAGAGGGGAAAGAGACAAGTGGAGACGAGAGGGGAATAGAGCTTCTGGTCGCGCGCGAATTCTCGATTTCTATAAGGACTTCTCTGCAAAAACACTTTGAAGGTGGACCAGGGACGCGTGGCAGCTCCAGACAGCACTTGTACCAACGGTGCACATCCAGGACAAGTTCTTGTACCACCTGAACACACTTTGGAAGATTTTGTATGAAAATGCACATAGAGTACAAGTTCTTGTACTTTTTTCGATAAAGGGAATATATTAATATCAAGAGATACCAATTACACCCAGCCTCTGCAACAACGCACCACCCTAATGGCACTACGGATGCACACAACCAAAAAAAAAAGGAAAATAAAACTAAGAAACAAAAGTCCCGCTACAGTATCTCGGGCCTAACAACAGCAATACATCCACCGCCAAGACAACACCTAAATTATAGACTCTTAAAAAACAACGCCTCCAAGAAGGGAACAGTGCTCAAACACTGTCATCGCCCGATCAAAGATCTTAGGTTTTCACCCTGAAGATAGTCCCCGCTCTCAAAATAATGCCTCCACCAAGGTCATTGCCAGGCACAACCAGTTAAGGCCAGACCTTGGGTTTTCACCCTGAAAGGTAGGACTCTGCCTTCCACCTGTGTTTTCGCCCCCACTTTCATACCACTGTTGTGAAGCCCGGAACACCAAGCAAGTCCCTCAACAGCGCAGAGACTTGAATCTCCCTTAGCTAGTTCTCCCCTCCGGCCTTCATGAAATTCTCTTCTTCCGACTTTCATCATGGATCCATAGTCACTTGATGTCAACACAGAAAAAGAGCTTCACGTCGCTCCCTCCAGAACCAATCGGTCGGAATAAATGTATGGGTCCGAACGACCGAATACCTCCGATCCAGCAAACTGCAGGCAAAGCACTGTTACATTCACCGGCGGAGCCTTCCGGAACTCAACCCACCGGCCAGATCACGAGTGCAAGCCTCCGGTAGGTCCTCCTCTTCATGCAAGAGAGGCCCTAGGACCGCCGCCTTTATTCAGGTTGGACCCCCAAGCCGGCGACCATCCCAGGCTGGCCAAACCAACCCTCCACCGGCGACACCATCACCGGCTTCCAAGAACCTCCATCTTGCCGCCGGATCGCGGTGATAGATCAAAAGATCCACCACCACCAACCGCAGGCCAACCCTCTCCGGCGAAGAAGAGGGCCACCTCCTCCGTCGAACCCAAGGCTGCTACCCCGGGCGCCCTCGTGTCGCGGAAGAAGCCCGAGATCGTCTGCACGCACCGACGAGAGGCGGGGTGAGGGGGAGGGCATGGCGCACACCGAGGGTCTGGCCGCCGCCCACCACCAGCCCCTGCCGGTGTGCTGCGGGTGGAAGCCTATGGGAGGGGAGGGGGACCGCAGCGCGAGAGCCGCCGCCGCCCATCACCATCCGCGCCGACCGCCGCCGTATGCGTCGAGGAGGGGAGAGCCCGTCCGCCGTCCCCCACGATGGCGAGGAAAGGCTCCCGCCGCCGCCACACCCCGTGTGTCTTTGCCCCGGCGGCGCTGCTGACGACGGCGGCGGCGGTTAGAGTTGGGATGAGGGTCGGGAGAGGAGGGGGTCAGGAGAGAGGAGGGAGTCGGGAAAAAGTCAAAATTATTGTACTTGTGGTGCAATTATCTCTTCTTTTTTCCTCTCGGATTGCGCTGCGGCTTTCCCTCCTACACGCAAACGCTCGACGCCAGAGCAGGCGGCGCGTCTCGGCCGAAGGCACTACGTATCGTACTGAAATCAAAGATCTCGCATTAATTGTTCCTGCCAGAAGTCGGGTTCCAACCGGTTTGCAAAGCTAGAACCTTCCTTTTTCGGTTAATCTTTCTCTTTTTTAATCTGCACCTGACGTGGGATTAAAAGCTTAATTTTCTGGGGTTGTACTCCCTCAGCTAGCAGCGGCATCATTTGTTTAGAGCTCAGCATCACTAATGCAAAATTACGACGCTTAATAGACCTACTGGCCTACTGCCTAGCAGCTATGGGGCGCCGCCGCGTTCGGCAGAAACGATCACGAGTCCGCGTCCTCCTCCTGCTCCGGCGCGCACACAGAACCTCTCCCACGATTCTATATAAACCTCCCAGCCGCCTCGCCGGAGAGCTGCAACAAACTAACGCGATCTGATCGGAGGAGCAGCAGCGGAGGAGGAAGAAGAACAAGAAGCACGCGCCGTCCAGCAATGCCGCGCCGCAAGGTCGAGATGAGGTTCATCCAGAACGCGCGGGCTCGCGCCGCGACGTACGCCAAGAGGTCCAAGGGGCTCCAGAAGAAGGCGTCGGAGCTCGCCACGTACTGCAACGTCCCCGTCGCGCTCGTCTGCGCCCCCGCCGCCACCGGCGGCGCCGGGGCTCCGCGGCTCGTGTGGGAGTCGGAGGTTGGTGTCCTCGAGAGGTACCGCGCCGCCTCCATCCCGCCGGAGAAGCGCGCGCAGCACACGCACCGGAGCTACCTCGAGGCCGAGCTGGGCAAGGAGACGGCGAAGCTCGCCAGGGCGCGGCCGGGAGCGCTGCCCGACTGGGACGCGGCGCTCAACGACATGACGGTGGACGAGGCGCGGGAGGTGCTCGAGACCATCGACACCGCGCTGAGGGCCGGGGCCGACAAGATGGCGGCTCTCGGCTTGCCCGCCGACGGCCGGCTCGAGCTCGAACTGTTCGTACCGCCGGCTGATGATGCTTCCGATGACTACGCCTTCGAGCCGGGGCACCTCGCGCTGGACATGGGCTACGATGGCTTCCAGCCGCAGACGATGTCGTGCCACGGCGGGAGCAACGACCAAGGGAGCCTACTCGAGCAATTCCTGATGCAACCGGAGCGCGGCCTCGAGTGTGTCGGCGGCGGCGGAAGCTACTACGCGGGCGCCGTCGACGAGACGCAGGCGCTGGGCGGCTACGGCGACAATGCTGATTGCCCGTGGCTCGATCTGACAATGTGCAACGCCGCCGACGATTCTTCGGTGCCAGTTGGGTACTACCCCAACTTCGCCGACGAGTCTTCGGTACCAGTTGGGTACTACCCCAACTTCGCCGACGAGTCTTCGGTGCCAGTTGGGTACTACCCAAACTTCGCCGACGGCTCTCTGGCACCTGAGCAATACTCCGCTCAAGACTTCGCCGGCGGGGACTACGTCGACACGCTGCGGCTCGAGTACCCCATGGGCATGAATGAGAACTTCGCTTATTACCCTGACAAGGACAACAACTACATGGCGCATTGGCAGGCCGACGAGTTCCAGCGCTCTCAAACCGGCACCGGCCAGTATCAGTGGTCGGATCCCGGGACACACAGCTCCGGCCAAGCCTTCCATTATCTCTACTAGATCAGTCTATGAGAGTTTTGAGGTCCGACCAACATCGTCAGAAGCCAGTTATGTTCTCAAGGAAGGAGTTGTCACGAGATCGAGGAGGAAATATTTTTGTTACTAGAGGAAATGGCAGTACTAGAGACATGAGGAAACCTTCGGAATTCTGTAGCTAGAAATTCTCACGCATTTGAAGTTATGCTGATTTACATGATTTTTTCTGTATTGCATCCGTGAATTTGTGGGCTTTTTTTTTCTAACATTAGACTACGATAGTTTTGAAATTCTCTCAAAAGGGATACGAGTTCCCTCGACATGGATCTGACTAATTCTCGGCCCATATAAACTAACTTAATTCTTGATCACTCGATTTCACGTGTAATTCATGTGTAACCATAAGAAGATGTGCAATTACACACCCATTTACAATTCTAATTTGCACGAATGCAAACCTAACATTGTAGAGTTAATCTCGAACTAACTTAATTCCCGGTTGATCTAGAACTACCACAAAAAATTATTTAAAGTAATAGACATGTTTTTAACAAATACTGTGAAGATTTTTTAAAACATTTGAAAAAAAACCGTAAACACTTTTTAATACTGGTGCAACATTTTTTAAATACACTATTATCCTTTTTTTTGTACATACCCGATGAACATTTCCATAGAATACATCACAAAGGCACGCCCTACCACCGGTCCCCAGGACTCCAAGACATTTTTTTTAGATCAAATGATGCGATTATGTTAAGCCGTAACTACAAGACGGTTCATAATACAGTGCAACTTTAAACCACACCTTACACACATCATTGTCGCAACCTTTCTTCGTCATTATATGAGCAGCCTCTTTTGCCGATTGCCGCATCACATGCACCATGGATTCATCAAAGCCATAAAGGAGAGTTTTATTTCACTAACCAACGAACCGTAAATGGATTGATCTTAGCCCTCCCTTGCAAGCTTTGATGTCACCTCTGTAATGCACATCTCCAAGATGGTTTGTTGAACCTGAAGCTCCTTCGCAACCTGCGGATCCCTTTTGCACGCCAATAACTTGGCTCCCTCCGCATGTGCAATGTGAGGAAAAAATGGCCAGCTCTAGCTTTTTTTTTCGAAATGGGGATAAAACTCCGGCTTCTGCATCATGATGATACACACGATCTTTTATTAAAAAGAAAAGTTACATATTCAGTAGTTATTACAATTCAAGCATCGCCCAGAATTGATACAAGAATCAACCAGCGAAAAAGGCAAAACATAGCATCACTACACATCAATGTAGCTGCCTATTATGTCGCCAGCCAGTCTGGCACAAGATATCCTGAGCGACCATCTAGAGCTGTGTGCATCCAGAAGTCATAGCATCCCGCTGCCCCTTCGGTGACAGCAGAGCCCATAGCTGAACCCAATGTGACACTATATGGATAACCTGCAAAAGGTGAAAATATTGTTTTTTGTTTTTTTCGAAATGGGAAAATATCATCCCAGCTTCTGCATCGAATTACAAAGATCTAACCGAAGCCACCAAACTAACGACATCTCGCTAGTCCTACATCACCGATGAAGGGGGGTCAATGAACAGAGCCAACACCCTGACATCACACCAACGCGCATCATCATAAAACCGAAGGCCTCGACAAGTCGCCCAATAGCGAGTAGGTGGCACAACCGGTCCGGCAGACCCTCGGCGCGTACCATCATACACGATGCAGAAGTCCTCGCCGCCACCATCTTCTTCATACCCATCTCCAGGAGAGATCAATGAAATGACCTTGCAAGGCCTGCCACCAATGCCACCACGACGCTAGACAGCTCCACCACCTTGCGCACGTCGAACATGACGTATCCGACGATGCTACCCCGCTGCACCACGCCGCCGAGAATCGCCGTCCTCAACACGAAAGAAAAACTCCGCTCCACCTCAGGACCCTCCATCTTACATCTTCTCCATAGACGATGCCCCCAGGGGGAGAACGACGCCGTACACCGCCATCGCCGGGATTGGATCTAGGATTTCTCCCAGAGCAGTTCGGGCAAGGAGACGATATACATCAGTTGTGACAAGACCTCCAAGACGATGCCTCAATAGGGATATGACACGATGTGTCACTGCTGGCGTGCAGTTGGCGTGGGAGTTAGAAATCTATGTGGTGTAACTTTTCTTCGGTTCCCCGGCAATCGCGCAGAAAACAAGCTTGATGGCGTGTACTCGGCGTATGCGGACACACTGTTGGGGAACCCCAAGAGGAAGGTGTGATGAGCACAGCAGCAAGTTTTCCCTCAGTACGAAACCAAGGTTTAATCGACCAGTAGGAGAAAGTCTTGACTTCTGAAGGTGTTGTTGGCTGACTAGTGGCAGGGCGCACTACCAGCATCAGCAACCACGTGGAACCTGCACACAACACAACCAAAGTACTTTGCCCCAACTTACAGTGAGGTTGTAAATCTCACTGGTTTGCTGAACACAAAGAATTAGACGTATCGAATGAAAGGAGATGTTTGCAGAAAGTAAACAGAACAGGATTGTAGTTGAATTTATCAGTAAAGGAAATAGGACTGGGGTCCACAGTTCACTAGATGTGTCTCTCCATAAAGAAATAGCATGTTGGGTAAACAAATTACAGCTGGGCAATTAACAGAATATCGATCGATACATGACAAGATGATTACTATGATAATTTGGTATTGGACATTACAACATAATACATAGACCGTAATCCAACTACGTCTATGACTAATAATCCACCTTCAGGATAGCGTCCGCACCCCTTCCAGTATAAAGTTGCAACCAACAGACTATCGCATTAAGCAATGTGTGTAAAGTAAACAATAGAATTACCCTCGAATAAAATGTTGTTGGGTTATCCCTAGTAGCAACAGCACATCTACAATCTTAGAAGTTATAAAGTCACTCTCCGAGGAAACTAGAGGCATGAACCTACTATCGAGCATAAATACCCCATCTTGGAGTCACAAGTGTCCACTTGGCCAGAGTTTCTACTAGCAACGGAGAACATGCAAGATCACAAATAACATATGACATGAATATATAATCAATCTCAACATAGTATTCAATATTCATCGGATCCCAGCAAACCAAACATATAGGATTACATAAAGATGATCTTGATCATGTAGGGCAGCTCACAAGATCGATACATGAAGCACAAGGTGGAGAAGACAACCATCTAGCTACTGCTATGGACCCATAGTCCAGGGATGAACTACTCACGCATCACTTCGGAGGCGGGCACGGCGATGTAGATCCCTCCGGCGATGATTTCCCCCTCCGGCAGGGTGCCGGGAAGAGCTTCAGAACCCCCCAACATGGGTTCTGCGATAGCGGCCGCGACGTAACTTTTCGTGGATGGAGGCTCGGGATCCAGGATTTTCCCAAGAAGATGTATAAATAGGCGGAGTATTCAGG
Source organism: Lolium rigidum (assembly GCF_022539505.1). Classification (NCBI taxonomy): domain Eukaryota; kingdom Viridiplantae; phylum Streptophyta; class Magnoliopsida; order Poales; family Poaceae; genus Lolium; species Lolium rigidum. The sequence continues at coordinate 330,349,499 of NC_061514.1, read as the reverse complement.
TCAGTGGGGCGCCTGTGAGCCCCACACCTACCCTAGGCGTGGGCCAGTCCTAGGCCGCGCCTAGGGGTGGTGTGGGCGCCCTTGTGCGCCTCTTCATCCCCTCTCCGGACTTCGTCTTCTTTTCGGTAAAATATTAACTTCGGCTTTTGTTTTGTTCAATTCCGAGAATAATTCCTATACAACTTTTCTGAAATACGAAAACAGCAGAAAATAGGGAACTTGCACGTGGCATATTGTTAATAGATTAGTGCCAGAAATCATGTAAAAGTGCAACAAAGTGTAAAAAACACATTTGAATTGGTGTAAAACAAGCATGGAGCATCAAAAATTATAGATACGTTTGAGACGTATCAACATCCCCAAGCTTAACTCCTGCTCGTCCTCGAGTAGGTAAGTGGTAACAAAATAATTTTTGAGGTGACATGAAGCCAACACAATCTTGATCAAGCATGTAAAGCATTGTGATCGAGCTGGGATCTAAGTACTCTAACATAGGCATGATAGATATAATTCAATTAAACTTAGCAACTATGTTATAACATCAAGAGTAACTCAAACAAAGGATCGTGAATAATAGTGCATTGAAAGCAACTGTGTGTTTATGATCGTAAAGTAAACATAATAAAATAGTATTCAACATGTCCTTATGGAATAGCAAAACATAAATGCAAGGACACCTTCAAAGTTTAAAAGGGTGACTAGATATAAATAATTTAAGAGCAAGCAATAGCACAGTCATGAATCAATGAATAATAATTTTGGGACTATGCACATTGCACTAAGAATGACAACTATGCTCTCTTAATCGGTACATAAAGTAGAAGGTGAAGACTCAACATGAAACTAAAGAAAGGCCCTTCGCAGAGGGAAGCAGAGATTACCCATGTGCTAGAGCTTTTTATTTTGAAAGCAATAAGATTGTTGAAAATATTTATTTTGAGAGGTGCTACTTATGTCAACGGTAGTAATAAATATTATGGCTTATGCATAATCACTTCCTATAACTTTACTTGCCTCATGCATAATATACCAATAGTGCTCACACCTTGTCCTAATTAGTTTGGACTTCCATTGATTTTCATCGCATACATATGTTTTAACCAAGTGTCACAAAGAGGTACCTCCTTGCCTCCTATACAAAGGTCCTTAGGAGATGGATCTCATTTGATTTCTCAGTTTTGATGAATCTCAAATTTTTTGGGCATCCATACCGGGAAAGCAAGGACAACATATATTTGGACTTTTGCCCAGCTAAAACTTCCACCATGTGAACATGGCTTTAGTTGGCGGCCCAATGTTTCTCTCTAACAATATGCATACTCAAACCTTTGCAAATCATGGTAAATCTCTCTTACTTCAAACAAGATGAGCATGCATAGTAATTCACATGATATTCAACAAAGGTATATTGATGGTGTTTCCCCATGACAGCATGGTTATCACACAACAAGCAACTTATAAGAACTAAAAATGCATAGGACATAATACCTACCACAATAGTTTTTAGACTACTTTCCCATGAGCTATAGTTTACACAAAACATGTGATAATTTTTGAAGGTTTAAAGGTAGCACACAAGAAATTTACTTTGGAGTGGCGGTGAAATACCACATATAGGTAGATATGGTGGACACAATTGGCAACTTTGGTTTTTGGTGGTTGGACGCACGAGTAGAGCTCATACTCAGTACATGTGAAGGCTAGCAAAAAGACTGGAAGCGACCAACTAAGAGAGCAATAATGGCCATAATCATGCATAGCGACAAAACATTATCAATCAAAGCATAAAGCGATATTACAAATCAAAAATTAAATGATCTTAGAGGCTTTAATTGACTGGTTATAGTCATAACATGGCATAAGCATGCGCCAAGTCAACCCAATAAAGTATCAAAGGAGAATACCACAATATCATGCTTTTATGATAGAAACAACACATGATTCTTTTAATGACACATTATGCACTCTGAGCTATTTGAAACAAGTCATGCTAAAACAATAAATACTAAGCATATGACAAGAATAACATCCAACATGACATGCCAAAGTCTATGCCACAGTCAAGATTCCTTTTGCATCACTATAGTCATGAAATATTTTACTCGTATCCAACACCAATCAACTTATTTGAAATAACTCTCAGAGATGAAATTCATTATGGACCAGAGAGCTAATCATACACAAATAAAGAATACTAACGTGCTCTGAACAAAATTCAAGTGAAAGAACAAGAGCTAAACGCAGTACCAGAAAACTAGAACACTCGCAGAACAATAACAACGAAAACTAGAGTGTTCTATGCAATTAAAAAGGAGCGGATCTTTCTCCAAAACAAATGTACCGGGATCCAACATATGCTACAGCAAATAAAACAAAATAAAACAACAAAACAAAAATAAAGACGCTCCAAGAACAACAAATAGCGTATGAAGCAATAAAAATATAGCGTATGGAGAGATGACTTGTTGCTTTGTTGATGAAGAGAGGATGCCTTGGGCATCCCCAAGCTTTGATGCTTGTACCTCTTGAATATGTCTTGGGGTGCAGGGGCATCCCCAAGCTTGAGATTTTGTCCATTCTTCATCCCATCACATCATTCTTCTCTCACTACATTGAAAACTTCCTTCATACAAAAACTTCGCACAATTCTTCATTAGCAGCATTAGTACAATCAAAATAAAAAAATCCACTTGTGTTCAGTACTAACATATATCAAGCATCTATTAAATCATAAGCAACTGTAGCAACCTTTCAAAAAGCTCTTTGATCAAAAGAACTCAAAAAGAAAGAGATTTTAGAGGCGAATGCAAATAGTGCAAAAATCTGTCAAAACAGAACAACAGGTAAATATCGAAATTTCCGAAAATACTCTTTTGCTTACCTCGAAAAGTGGTCAACTAACGAAACTTAGATAATAACCTGGGGCATATGCATAAAAATGACAGATCAAAATTCCGCTCTGGCTATTTATACAAATTGTTATGAAATTGTTATGGTAACAGCACAAAATCTATTTTCAGGACAGCAACTTTCCCAAACATTACTTTCTTCCTATTAGAGGCTATTCTTGGCACAAACACGAAATAAAAATGATAAGGAGAGGTCATTACAGTAGTAATAACTTCCAAGACTCAACAAAAAGAAATAGTACTATAAATAAAACATGGGTTGTCTCCCATAAGCGCTTTTCTTTAACGCCTTTCAGCAAGGCGCAGTAAAATGCGAGCATCAAGTATTATCAAGTGAAGAAGCATCAACAATATAAATGGCGGAAACCTTGCACATACATCTCTTCTTCTTAAGCTTTTTCATAGAAAAAAGATGAGAACCACCTTGTGGGGTGGTGAAGATCATGATACCTTCCCCAATATCAATCCTTGCTCCCAGGAGTTTTAGCAGTGATCGCCCAAGCGTGATTTATCCCTTTTCTATACATTCCATGACAAGATAATTAGTGGATACCATTATTCCTGAAAAAATTGTATGCACTCCTTCAGCAATTTCAATGGGTAATATAACAGCATTATTGGTAAGAGATATTTCTTATCCTCCCTCAGAAAGTCTCCAAAGATTTAAAGACTCATAAATATCTCTAGGCATAAGGCAAAATTCAGACATAATATCACAACGAGCATAAAAAGTTTCACCACCTATATCAATTTTCACTGAAGGGAGCCAATTTCTGGGTTCAGAATTTATTGGAACTTGATCATACTTCTCCCGAAGCATATTATAACAGTGTTTCAATTCAGTTGTACTTGTCTCAAGAGTATTTAATCTAGAAAAATTCTCACAAGGGATGGATCAAAATCACTAGGTGAGTTATATGTCGCAATCAAATTTTTTATGGCATTAAAAGTTTGATCTCCATCACAATGAAGGAAATCTCCTCCAGCTACTGTATCCAGAGCATATCTATACCGCAGAATAAGACCAAATAAAAGCTACTAAGAAGCAAGCCTAGAGTCATTTTTGGTTCAATTTTATTATAAGAACTATTAATTCTAGATCAAGCTTCCATGAAACTCTCCTCACTCCCTTGCTTGAAAGTCAAAATCATTTCCTCAGGCGCCATAGTAACAGGAGCAGACATTTTAGCAAAATTAAAACTAAGCAACAGAAATAACAACTATAATAGTAACTAACTTTTTGTGTTTTAGATATAAAGACAACTCTAAAATTAAAATAATTTTTTTTGTGTTTTTGATATGATGAAAGCAAACAAAACAAAGTAAAGTAAACTAAGCAAACTATAACAAAGTAAAGAGATTGGAGATGAGAGACTCCCCTTGCAGAAATCCTCTTTCTCCTCGGCAATGCGCCAGAAAACAATTTAGTAGCGTGCAGTTCACGTGGGAGTTAGAAATCTCTGTGGTGTAACTTTTCTTCAGTTCCCCGGTAACGGTGCCAGAAAACAAGCTTGATGGCGTGTACTCGGCGTATGCGGACACGCTGTTGGGGAACCCCAAGAGGAAGGTGTGATGAGCACAGCAGCAAGTTTTCTCTTAGTATGAAACCAAGGTTTAATCGACAAGTATGAGAAAGACGTGACTTCTGAAGGTGTTGCTGGCTGACTAGTGGCAGGGCGCACTACAGGCGTCAACAACAACGTGGAACCTACACACAACACAACCAAAGCACTTTCCCCAACTTACAGTGAGGTTGTCAATCTCAACGGTTTGCTGAACACAAAGGATTAGACGTATCAAATGGAAGGAGATGTTTGCAGAAAGTAAACATAACAGGATTGCGGTTGAATTTATCAGTAAAGGAAATAGGACCGGGGTCAACAGTTCACTAGAGGTGTCTCTCCGTAAAGAAATAGCATGTTGGGTAAACAAATTATAGCTGGGCAATTGACAGAATATCGATCGATACATGACAAGATGATTATTATGATAATTTGGTATTGGGCATTACAACATAATACATAGACTGTAATCCAACGGCGTCTATGACTAATAATCCACCTTTAGGTTAGCGTTCGCACCCCTTCCAGTATAAAGTTTCAAGCAACAGACTATCGCATTAAGCAATGTGTGTAAATTAAACAATAGAGTTACCCTCGGATAAAACATTGCTGGGTTATCCCTAGTAGCAACAATACATCTACAACCTTAGAAGTTATAAAGTCACTCTCCCAGGAAACTACAGGAATGAACCTACTATCGAGCATAAATACCCCCTCTTGGAGTCACAAGTGTCCACTGGCCAGAGTTTCTACTAGCAACGGAGAGCATCCAAGATCACAAATAACATATGACATGAATATATAATCAATCTCAACATAGTATTCAACATTCATCGGATCCTAGCAAACCAAACATATAGGATTGCATAAAGATGATCTTGATCATGTAGGGCAGCTCACAAGATCGATACATAAAGCACAAGGTGGAGAATACAACCATCTAGCTACTGTTATGGACCCATAGTCAAGGGATGAACTACTCACGCATCACTTCAGAGGCGGGCATGGCGATGTAGATGCCTCCGGCGATGATTTCCCCCTCCGGCAGGGTGCCGGGAAGAGCTTTAGAACCCCCCGAGATGGGTTCTACGATGGTGGCCGCGACGGAACTTTTCGTGGATGGAGGCTCGCGAATCCAGGGTTTTCCCGAGAAGATGTATAAATAGGAGGAGGATTCAGGTCGGTGGGGTGCCTGTGGGCCCCACACCTACCCTAGGCGCGGGACAGGCCTAGGCCGCGCCTAGGGGTGGTGCGGGCGCCCTGGTGCGCCTCTTCGTCCCCCCTCCGGAATTCGTCTTTGTTTCGGTAAAATATTGAGTTCGGCTTTTGTTTCGTCCAATTCCGAGAATATTTCCCGTACAACTTTTCTGAAATACAAAAACAGCAGAAAACAGAGAATTGGCACTGTGGCATCTTGTTATGGTTAGTGCCGGAAATCATGTAAAAGTGCAACGAAGTGTAAACAAAACACATATGAATTGGTGTAAAACAAGCATGGGGCATCAAAAATTATAGATATGTTTGAGACGTATCAACCACCATCGAATGATCCAAAGGATCTAGGGTTTCCCCCAGAGACTCTTGGCTACAGATGGATGAGAACCGTCCCGCAAGCTCGACGCCGACAAAGACGACCGCCACCACATAGCGAGGACGCTGTCAACGGGGCTGGGGGAGATGACCCTCCATCGCAAGGGAGACTAGGACGCCGCCGCCAAACCAAGGCCACCGCCCTGGGATCCAACCTCCAGCCGTTGTGAACGGCCGGAGTTGCCGCCGCGTGGCTGCTACACCCACGTGCCGCCCCGCCGAGGTGCCCGGCGCCTGCACCACGCCCTCGCTCCATAGAGAAGACGAGGGAGCGAGAGAGATCCCCTCCAAATAGACCAACATAAAGCAGAAACCCCAATTCGGATGAATTCCTTAGACTATTATCAACTCCATTTAACCAATTACCAAACGTGAAATTGGTTGGAGGTGGAAGATCATATGTGAAATTAAACGTGCGCCAAAGAAATTTAGCTAATGGACAATCAATAAAAAGGTGTTCAATAGTCTCCTGCTCTCCACAGAAAACACATTTCATACACCCATTCCAATGACGTTTAGCTAGCCCTAACTATGAAACTACCATGGCAGTCGCGCATGACCACACCACCCACTTTTGTTCTCTTCAGCGCAGAAGGCAGCATTGACATTCACCTTAGACCATCCATTAGCAAGCGAGAGCTGATACGTCTCCGACGTATCGATAATTTCTTATGTTCCATGCCACATTATTGATGATATCTACATGTTTTATGCACACTTTATGTCATATTCGTGCATTTTCTGGAACTAACCTATTAACAAGATGCCGAAGAGCCAGTTCTGTCGTTTTCGCTGTTTTTGGTTTCGGAAATCCTAGTAACGAAATATTCTCGGAATTGGACGAAATCAACGCCCGGGGTCCTATTTTGCCACGAAGCTTCCGGAAGACCGAAGAGGAGTCGAAGTGGGGCCACGAGGCGCCGCCACACTAGGGCGGCGCGGCCCGAGCCCCGGCCGCGCCGACCTATGGTTTGGGGCCCTCGTGTGGCCCCCCGCGTTGCCCTTCCGCCTACTTAAAGCCTCCGTCGCGAAACCCCCGATACCGAGAGCCACGATACGGAAAACCTTGCGAGACGCCGCCGCCGCCAATCCCATCTCGGGGGATTCTCGGAGATCTCCTCCGGCACCCTGCCGGAGAGGGGATTCATCTCCTGGAGGACTCTTCACCGCCATGGTCGCCTCCGGAGTGATGAGTGAGTAGTTCACCCCCGGACTATGGGTCCATAGCGGTAGCTAGATGGTTGTCTTCTCCTTATTGTGCTTCATTGTTGGATCTTGTGAGCTGCCTAACATGATCAAGATCATCTATCCGTAATACTATATGTTGTGTTTGTCGGGATCCGATGGATAGAGAATACTATGTTATGTTAATTATCAAGTTATTACCTATGTGTTGTTTATGATCTTGCATGCTCTCCGTTATTAGTAGAGGCTCCGGCCAAGTTTTTGCTCTTAACTCCAAGAGGGAGTATTTATGCTCGATAGTGGGTTCATGCCTCCATTGATATCTGGGACAGTGACAGAAAGTTCTAAGGTTGTGGATGTGCTGTTGCCACTAGGGATAAAACATTGATGCTATGTCTAAGGATGTAGTTGTTGATTACATTACGCACCATACTTAATGCAATTATCTGTTGTTTTGCAACTTAATACTGGAAGGGGTTCGGATGATAACCTGAAGGTGGACTTTTTAGGCATAGATGCATGCTCGGATGGTGGTCTATGTACTTTGTCGTAATGCCCAATTAAATCTCACTATATTTATCATGACATGTATGTGCATTGTTATGCCCTCTCTATTTGTCAATTGCCCGACTGTAATTTGTTCACCCAACATGCTTTTATCTTATGGGAGAGACACCTCTAGTGAACTGTGGACCCCGGTCCATTCTTTTATACTCGAAATACAAATCTGCCGCAATACTTGTTCTTTACTCGTTTTCTTGCAAACAATCATCTTCCACACAATACGGTTAATCCTTTGTTACAGCAAGCCGGTGAGATTGACAACCTCACCGTTTCGTTGGGGCAAAGTACTTTGGTTGTGTTGTGCAGGTTCCACGTTGGCGCCGGAATCTCCGGTGTTGCGCCGCACTACATCCCGCCGCCATCAACCTTCAATGTGCTTCTTGGATCCTCCCGGTTCGATAAACCTTGGTTTCTTTCGAGGGAAAACTTGCTGCCGTGCGCATCATACCTTCCTCTTGGGGTTCCCAATGAACGTGTGAGTTACACGCCATCAAGCTCTTTTTCACGGCGCCGTTGCCGGGGAGATCAAGACACGCTGCAAGGGGAGTCTCCACTTCCCAATCTCTTTACTTTCTTTTTGTCTTGCTTTATTTTATTTACTACTTTGTTTGCTGCATTATATCAAAACACAAAAAAATTAGTTGCTAGCTTTACTTTATTTACTATCTTGTTTGTTATATCAAAAACACAAAAAAATTAGTTACTTGCATTTACTTTATCTAGTTTGTTTTATTTACTACTGCTAAAATGGCCACCTCTGAAAATACTAAGTTGTGTGACTTCACAACCACAAATAATAATGATTTCTTATGCATACCTATTGCTCCACCTGCTACTACAGCGGAATTCTTTGAAAATTAAACCTGCTTTACTGAATCTTGTTATGCGAGAGCAATTTTCTGGTGTTAGTTCTGATGATGCTGCTGCCCATCTTAATAATTTTGTTGAATTGTGTGAAATGCAAAAGTATAAAGATGTAGATGGTGACATTATAAAATTAAAATTGTTTCCTTTCTCATTAAGAGGAAGAGCTAAAGATTGGTTGCTATCTCTGCCTAAGAATAGTATTGATTCCTGGACTAAATGCAAGGATGCGTTTATTGGTAGATATTATCCCCCTGCTAAAATTATATCTTTTAGGAGTAGCATAATGAATTTTAAACAATTGGATAATGAACATGTTGCTCAAGCTTGGGAAAGAATGAAATCTTTGGTTAAAAATTGCCCAACCCATGGATTGACTACTTGGATGATCATCCAAACCTTCTATGCAGGACTAAATTTTTCTTCGCGGAATTTATTGGATTCAGCTGCTGGAGGTACCTTTATGTCCATCACTCTTGGTGAAGCAACAAAGCTCCTTGATAATATGATGATTAATTACTCTGAATGGCACACGGAAAGAGCTCAACAAGGTAAGAAGGTAAATTCTATTGAAGAATCCTCTTCCTTGAATGATAAGATTGATGCTATTATGTCTATGCTTGTGAATGATAGGACTAATGTTGATCCTAATAATGTTCCGTTAGCTTCATTGGTTGCCCAAGAAGAACATGTTGATGTAAACTTCATTAAAAATAATAATTTCAACAACAATGCTTATCGGAACAATTCTAGTAATAACTATAGGCCATATCCTTATAATAATGGTAACGGTTATGCTAATTCTTATGGGAATTCTTACAACAATAATAGGAACACACCCCCTGGACTTGAAGCTATGCTTAAAGAATTTATTAGTACACAAACTGCCTTTAACAAATCATGTTGAGAAAAAGCTCAATAAAATTGATATTCTCGCTTCTAAGGTTGATAGTCTTGTCTCTGATGTTGATCTTTTGAAATCGAAAGTTATGCCTAATAGGGATATTGAAAATAAAATTGTTACTACAGCAAATGCCATCCAAGTTAGAATTAATGAGAATATAAGATTAATGGCTGAATCGCGTGCTAGGTGGGATAGAGAAGAAAATGAAAAACTAGCTAAAGAGAAAAATGTAGCTAAAGTTTGGACTATTACCACCACTAGCAATGCTAATGATTCACATGTTGCTGCACCTCTTACTATTAATGGTAAAATAATTGGTGTTGGCAATGTTTCTACTCCTAGTGCAAATCACGCAAAATTACCTGAAACTGCTAAAACTGCTGAAACTGCATGTGATAAAACTGCTGAAATTTTTTCCAACCTTGGGGATGATAATCCCATTGCTTTAGATTGTAATGATTTAGATTTTGATGATTGCCACATCTCTGAAGTTATAAAGTTCTTACAAAAACTTGCTAAGAGTCCCAATGCTAGCGTCTGTAAACTTGGCTTTCACAAAACATATTACAAATGCTCTCATAAAAGCTAGAGAAGAGAAACTAAAACTTGAAACTTCTATTCCTAGGAAGCTAGAGGATGGTTGGGAGCCCATCATTAAAATGAGGGTCAATGATTTTGATTGTAATGCTTTATGTGATCTTGGTGCAAGTATTTACGTTATGCCTAAGAAAGTCTATGATATGCTTGACTTGCCACCATTGAAAAACTGTTATCCGGATGTTAATCTCGTTGATAATGCTAAAAAGAAACCCTTGGGGAGAGTTGATAATGTTCATATTATGGTTAACAATAACCTTGTCCCCGTTGATTTTGTTGTCTTGGATATTGAATGCAATGCATCTTGCCCCATTATATTGGGAAGACATTTTCTTCGAACCGTTGGTGCTACTATTGATATGAAGGAAGGTAATATTAAATATCAATTTCCTCTCAAGAAAGGTATGGAACACTTCCCTAGAAAGAGAATGAAGCTACCTTATAATTCTATTATTAGAACAAATTATGATGTTGATGCTTCGTCTCTTGATAATACTTGATACACACTTTCTGCGCCTAGCTGAAAGGCGTTAAAGAAAAGCGCTTATGGGAGACAACCCATGTTTTTACTACAGTACTTTTGTTTTATATTTGAGTCTTGGAAGTTGTTTACTACTGTAGCAACCTCTCCTTATCTTAGTTTTATGTTTTGTTGTGCCAAGTAAAGTCTTTGATAGTAAAGTAAGTACTAGATTTGGATTACTGCGCAGAAACAGATTTCTTTGTTGTCACGAATCTGGGTCTAATTCTCTGTAGGTAACTCAGAAAATTAAGCCAATTTACGTGAGTGATCCTCAGATATGTACGCAACTTTCATTCAATTTGGGAATTTTCATTTGAGCAAGTCTGGTGCCTCAATAAAATCCATCTTTACGGACTGTTCTGTTTTGACAGATTCTGCCTTTTATTTCGCATTGCCTCTTTTGCTATGTTGGATGAATTTCTTTGATCCATTAATGTCCAGTAGCTTTATGCAATGTCCAGAAGTGTTAAGAATGATTGTGTCACCTCTGAACATGTTAATTTTTATTTTCCACTAACCCTCTAATGAGTTGTTTCGAGTTTGGTGTGGAGGAAGTTTTCAAGGATCAAGAGAGGAGTATGATACAATATGATCAAGGAGAGTGAAAGCTCTAAGCTTGGGGATGCCCCGGTGGTTCACCCCTGCATATTCTAAGAAGACTCAAGCGTCTAAGCTTGGGGATGCCCAAGGCATCCCCTTCTTCATCGACAACATTATCAGGTTCCTCCCCTGAAACTATATTTTTATTCCGTCACATCTTATGCACTTTGCTTGGAGCGTCGGTTTGTTTTTTGTTTTTGTTTTGTTTGAATAAAATGGATCCTAGCATTCACTTTATGGGAGAGAGACATGCTCCGCTGTAGCATATGGACAAGTATGTCCTTAGCCTTTACTCATAGTATTCATGGCGAAGTTTCTTCTTCGTTAAATTGTTATATGGTTGGAATTGGAAAATGCTACATGTAGTAATTCTAAAATGTCTTGGATAATTTGATACTTGGCAATTGTTGTGCTCATGTTTAAGCTATTTCATCATATACTTTGCACCCATTAATGAAGAAACACATAGAGCTTGCTAATTTGGTTTGCATATTTGGTTTCTCTAGAGTCTAGATAATATCTAGTATTGAGTTTTGAACAACAAGGAAGACGGTGTAGAGTCTTATAATGTTTACAATATGTCTTTTATGTGAGTTTTGCTGCACCGTTCATCCTTGTGTTTGTTTCAAATAACCTTGCTAGCCTAAACCTTGTATCGAGAGGGAATACTTCTCATGCATCCAAAATCCTTGAGCCAACCACTATGCCATTTGTGTCCACCATACCTACCTACTACATGGTATTTCTCCGCCATTCCAAAGTAAATTGCTTGAGTGCTACCTTTAAAATTCCATCATTCGCCTTTGCAATATATAGCTCATGGGACAAATAGCTTAAAAACTATTGTGGTATTGAATATGTACTTATGCACTTTATCTCTTATTAAGTTGCTTGTTGTGCGATAACCATGTTTCGGGGACGCCATCAACTATTCTTTGTTGAATATCATGTGAGTTGCTATGCATGTCCGTCTTGTCCGAAGTAAGAGAGATCTACCACCTTAATGGTTGGAGCATGCATATTGTTAGAGAAGAACATTGGGCCGCTAACTAAAGCCATGATTCATGGTGGAAGTTTCAGTTTTGGACATATATCCTCAATCTCATACGAGAATAATAATTGTTGCCACACGCTTATGCATTAAAGAGGAGTCCATTATCTGTTGTCCATGTTGTCCCGGTATGGATGTCTAAGTTGAGAATAATCAAAAGCGAGAAATCCAAAATGCGAGCTTTCTCCTTAGACCTTGTACAGGCGACATGGAGGTACCCCATTGTGACACTTGGTTAAAACATGTGTATTGCGATGATCCGGTAGTCCAAGCTAATTAGGACAAGGTGCGGGCACTATTAGTATACTATGCATGAGGCTTGCAACTTGTAAGATATAATTTTCATAACTCATATGCTTTATTACTACCGTTGACAAAATTGTTTCATGTTTTCAAAATAAAAGCTCTATCACAAATATAGCAATCGATGCTTTCCTCTTTGAAGGACCATTCTTTTTACTTTTATGTTGAGTCAGTTCACCTATCTCTCTCCACCTCAAGAAGCAAACACTTGTGTGAACTGTGCATTGATTCCTACATACTTGCATATTGCACTTGTTATATTACTCTATGTTGACAATTATCCATGAGATATACATGTTACAAGTTGAAAGCAACCGCTGAAACTTAATCTTCCTTTGTGTTGCTTCAATACCTTTACTTTGATTTATTGCTTTATGAGTTAACTCTTATGCAAGACTTATTGATGCTTGTCTTGAAGTACTATTCATGAAAAGTCTTTGCTTTATGATTCATTTGTTTACTCATGTCATTACCATTGTTTTGATCGCTGCATTCATTACATGTGTTTAAAAATAGTATGATCAAGGTTATGATGGCATGTCACTTCAGAAATTATCTTTGTTATCGTTTTACCTGCTCGGGACGAGCAGAACTAAGCTTGGGGATGCTCGATACGTCTCCGACGTATCGATAATTTCTTATGTTCCATGCCACATTATTGATGATATCTACATGTTTTATGCACACTTTATGTCATATTCGTGCATTTTCCGGAACTAACCTATTAACAAGATGCCGAAGAGCCGATTCTTTGTTTTATCATTGTTTTGGTTTCAGAAATCCTAGTAACGAAATATTCTCGGAATTGGACGAAATCAACGCCCAGGGTCCTATTTTGCCACGAAGCTTCCAGAAGACCGAAGAGGAGTCGAAGTGGGGCCACGAGGCGCCGCCACACTAGGGCGGCGCGGCCTAGGCCCTGGCCGCGCCGACCTATGGTGTGGGGCCCTCGTGTGGCCCCCGCGTTGCCCTTCCGCCTACTTAAAGCCTCCGTCGCGAAACCCCCGGTACCGAGAGCCACGATACGGAAAACCCTGCGAGACGCCGCCGCCGCCAATCCCATCTCGGGGGATTCCGGAGATCTCCTCCGGCACCCTGCCGGAGAGGGGATTCATCTCCCGGAGGACTCTTCACCGCCATGGTCGCCTCCGGAGTGATGAGTGAGTAGTTCACCCCCGGACTATGGGTCCATAGCAGTAGCTAGATGGTTGTCTTCTCCTCATTGTGCTTCATTGTTGGATCTTGTGAGCTGCCTAACATGATCAAGATCATCTATCCGTAATACTATATGTTGTGTTTGTCGGGATCCGATGGATAGAGAATACTATGTTATGTTAATTATCAAGTTATTACCTATGTGTTGTTTATGATCTTGCATGCTCTCCGTTATTAGTAGAGGCTCTGGCCAAGTTTTTGCTCTTAACTCCAAGAGGGAGTATTTATGCTCGATAGTGGGTTCATGCCTCCATTGATATCCGGGACGATGACGAGAAAGTTCTAAGGTTGTGGATGTCGTTGTTGCCACTAGGGATAAAACATTGATGCTATGTCTAAGGATGTAGTTGGTTATTACATTACGCACCATACTTAATGCAATTGTCTGTTGTTTTGCAACTTAATACTGGAAGGGGTTCGGATGATAACTCTGAAGGTGGACTTTTTAGGCATAGATGCATGCTGGATGGCGGTCTATGTACTTTGTCGTAATGCCCAATTAAATCTCACTATATTTATCATGACATGTATGTGCATTGTTATGCCCTCTCTATTTGTCAATTGCCCGACTGTAATTTGTTCACCCAACATGCTTTTATCTTATGGGAGAGACACCTCTAGTAAACTGTGGACCCCGGTCCATTCTTTTATACTGAAATACAAATCTGCTTGCAATACTTGTTCTTTACTCGTTTTCTTGCAAACAATCATCTTCCACACAATACGGTTAATCCTTTGTTACAGCAAGCCGGTGAGATTGACAACCTCACTGTTTCGTTGGGGCAAAGTACTTTGGTTGTGTTGTGCAGGTTCCACGTTGGCGCCGGAATCTCCGGTGTTGCGCCGCACTACATCCCGCCGCCATCAACCTTCAACGTGCTTCTTGGCTCCTCCTGGTTCGATAAACCTTGGTTTCTTTCTGAGGGAAAACTTGCTGCTGTGCGCATCATACCTTCCTCTTGGGGTTCCCAACGAACGTGTGAGTTACACGCCATCAAGAGCCTCCATAACTTTGGCTTGCTCTGCTGGGGCATGATCATGGATTTCCATCCATTCCTCAACACCAGCAGTTGTTTCTTCACGGTTGTCTTTAGGTATTCTATTCGATCAGTATCTCGAGCATCGTTGCGTGCTTGCCACAAGTTATAAATCAGCGTCATCACCCAGGAAACCTTCTTCCCCTTCTCCTTCCCTATCCGATCCAGCAGCCAACGACGTAGCTCGGAATGGCAAGATAGTTGGGTTGGGGTTTATCTATTACTAGGCCCATCTCCTCCGATAAAAGGTTCTAGGCTAACGCTGAATGTGAACAAGACCAGAAGCGATGAACCAAACTCTCCTCTTTACTGCACACTAGATAGTACCTAATCCCCATCTTTAATTCTTAAATGTAAGAGTTCAATCTCCACAACCAATCCGTTTTCAATGAGTCTACAAAACTGAACCTTAGTCTTTCCTAGCACCTTCGCATCCCATAACGAGAGCCAACTTTTGTGCTGATCACAAGAATGATATGATTCCGCCGAACCTCTCTTTTGTTTCTTCCTTTGCATAGCAACTTAGCAAGGTGGTAGGCCGATCTAACCGAGAGTTGGCCAGATTTTGTATGGTTCCAAGCTAGGAAATCTTCCGATCCAGGTCGGCCGACTCTCGTACATCCTTAGCTTCACCGTTTCTCGGTATCCATCTGTCCTCCATGACACTCACCATAGAACCATCACCAATCCTCCATATCAGGGCCCTACAAAGTAATTCTTTGGGCCTAAATTCTTTCAACATGATTATTCATAATATACTGATCATGCATTGTTTAAGAATCGATTATTGAGATTTGTCATTTTTGAGTTTGATGTGATAATTTGTAAGATTTCATTGAGTTGATATAGTACCCTTTTAGCTTTGCACTAGTTTTCAATTACTAATCTATAAGAACTTAAGAAGTATGCATCCAGCAATGTGCATTAGTCGGGGAGTGTCGGTATTAAGGTAAACGATGACATAGGTCATTACTTTCAAACTAGGAAGGGTCTGAGGCAACCCATTGTCACTTATTTTGTTCAATATTGTGGCGAACATGTTAGAAATTTTGATTGCTCACGCTAAGGCAGATGGCCAAGTAGATGGTCTAATACCTCATCTAGTGGATGGAGGTATCTCAATTTTGCAATACGCTGATGACACTATCATTTTTATGGAACATAATTTAGAGAAGGCCCTCAACATGAAACTAATCGTATGTATCTTTGAGGAGCTATCGAGGCTGAAAATTAACTTCCACGAGAGTGAAGTTTTCCGCTTTGGCAAAGCAAAGGAGGTTGAGAAAGATTACATAACTCTCTTTGGGTGTGAGGCCGGTTCTTTTCCATTTAGATATTTGGACATCCTAATTCATCACCGCAAACTAAAAAATAGTAAATGGAAGGCCACCGAGGACCGTTTTGAGAGGAAGTTCGCAAGTTTGGTGGGAAAGCTTTTATCTTATGGTGATAGGTTAGTGCTAATTAATTCAGTATTAACTAGCATGCCGATGTTTATGCTTTATTTCTTTGAAATACCAAAAGGGGTTAGGAAAAGATTGATATTTTTTTTTAGATCAAGGTTTTTTTGGCAATGTCATGGCCATAAGAAGAAGTATAGACTGACTCGTTGGAACATCATATGTCGACCTAAGGATCAAGGTGGCCTCGGTGTGGAAGTACTATAGATAAAAAATAAGTGTTTACTCAGCAAATGGTTTTTTAAACTGCTAAATGAACAAGGTGTATGGCAAGAGCTTATAAAAAATAAATATCTTCATTCAAAATCTCTATCCCAAGTTAAGGCAAAACCTATGGATTTCCTTTTTTGGCGAGGTCTTATGAAATCGAAAGATGATTTCTTCGAACGAGGTTCCTTCATGGTAGGTAATGGAGAAGAAACGCGTTTCTCGGGAGAAACATGGGGATACGCCTCTCTCCCAACAATATTCCTCCCTGTATAACATTGTCCAAGGTAAACAAGTTTCAGGTGGTCATGTTATGTCACAACGTAGACAGGCACTTTTTTCGAAAATGGGTTCTTTATTACTTGCGCAATAGACCCGGCCTCTGCATAACTAAGATGCACATAACCGCATAGATGGATACACTTGTGCAGCCGTTTAATCAATGTTAATTTATCCACACAACCGAGATGTTTTTATTTGAACGTTGACAACATCTGGTATTTTTACGGTACAATCATTGTATCTAGATTACATGAATGACCACACAAAGTTCTTTCGTAAATACATTAGGAAGATGAAAGTACTACTTAAAATTAGAATTTTATGTGGTTCTTACGTAAGAAGGTTTTGCTTACTAAAGGTAATTTAGCAAAGAGGAACTAGCAAGGGAATCGTAAATGTTGCTTTTGTGATCAAGATGAAACAATACAACACTTATTTATCACTTGTCCCTTTGCAAAAATGGTATGGCGTGTAGTCTATATAACTTTTAATATTATCCAAATATTACAAACTTGTTTGGGAATTGGTTAGCGGGTATAGCAAAGAAAGATAAAGTGCACATCAGAGTTGGTGCATATTTATTATGGGTCATGTGGAATACTCGGAATGATTACATTTTTTATAATGCAAAATCAACTTCTTTTATGCAGGTAATACCAATGGCTACGTATTGGATCCATATGTGGTCCTTCCTACAACCAACGGAGAAGCGCGAGGATTTAGATATTGGGTGCAACCAGAAGATTGCACAGGATATATACAACCAGTTCAGCTGGCGTTTTGATCTTAGATTAACATGGTAGTGCAGAGTCGTCATATGTTTTCTCTTGTTTTTAGATGGTTGATTCATGTCTCAACCCTATATAACTCATGATGTAATCTTTTGTAAGACTTACACTTAGACTTAATAATAATAAATAAAAGTCGTATACATTAACCGATGCAGAGGCGAGAGTCTCCATTTCAAAAGTAAAGCAACGTGCAGGGAAAAAAAGAGAACAAATAGATTCGTTGGACGATTTGCCATTTTGACATATTCAGGTTCACCAACTGAACCAGAGCACATATCAATAGTTAGCAAATGATACACGAGGACAGAAAATAGAAATTTTATTTATGAGCTGAACCATATCTTGTTTTTACTACTTAATCAACATGGCAATACATGAATGGGTGGTTGCCCTGCACATTGATTTTGCACCTTTCAATGAGGAAAAATGAATCATCACATGGCGTCCTCTAATCCAGAAGCCATTGCACATATGGACTCAGGTACTCAGCAGAGTCTCATCTGTGCTCTCCTCGAACCAGACCGGTGCTAACTAGAGCATCACAGCCCTTTTCCACACCTACAGAGTCAAATTATTTTGTAGACTAATGTACATACATACATTGATGATTCAGTCTAAATATAACTAATTTCTGTAACTTCTGGCAGTCCATGCGTTACGGTCACTGTAACTTTCACCTCTTGCCAGAAGCCTGTATGGACTTAGGTGGACTATGACGCAGTCCTGACATACCCAAGGTGGAATGAGAGGTCAAACGATTGAGCCATTCAACCGCAAATAACCTCCACAACAGCCCTTTTCATTGTCCCAGGGCAAGGATCTCCACCAAATACCTCTGGAACTACGCTTACGCCACAATGTTCTTGATTAATGCAGTTCTGCACGAAACACAAATTCGAGTTGTAAACACGATTTATTTTCAATAAAGAGGAATAAAGATGACTAGGCAAAGAAAGTCATGCAATCGTCGCAAATCTATTACCTTCTCAAATATGTCATACGACTTGTGTGCATGACATGCGCCTTCTGAGTAGCTCCCGCAGGACCCCTGCGGTGTGCCAAAGCTGGCAAATTTTATTTCAGTTATTTTTCGCCCATGATCACATTGTAGGTGGATTTTAGCTTTCTCGTAGTCTTTTGTACGCCAATTCGTCATTGATGGCTGCCACTCAGACACATCAGCACAGACACTTCCAATGGTTCTTTTCACCATTGAGATTCGAGTTGGGTCACCCCCTGTCTCCTCGAATATCACCAGAAGGTTCCCGGTAGGATTAAGCCATGGTCGAGGAACATGGTACCTGAAGAATCATATCATAGATGTAAGAGCTTTATTTGTAAATGTTGTCATGGGTAACTTGTACTCCGTAGTGGTTACTTCCAAAACATTAAGTTCCTACCATCTTTGAGAAGAGTCACCGCAGTTGGTTTGACACTTTTTCTCATCATATTCACCTCGATAATCACAGTAACCACATGTTCCAGAGGCTTTGTAGCCAGGCCAATATCGTCCAATTCCTTGTCCATTTATCCAGATTTGCCCCTTCCCCATGCTATCCATGTCCAAAGCTAGTGGCTCGTCACCATCAGGTGCGTTAAAAAAAGCCTGAAAAGAGCGAACTGAGGGATAAATCTTCTGAAAATTAATGGTTCTCCCACATGGATATCAGCTAATCATGTGCAAAGTTAACCATTACCTTGTACCATGTCAGAGGCTGCTTCTGCACAGGTACTCCCCACTCTACTGATGAGCTTCCACTAAGTGAATGAAGACTCATAGCCTCACCTTTTAAACCAACCTGTCCAAATATAATAATTTTTTTAGGTTAATATCTGTGAACAGTGCGCGCAAGGTTAATACTTGAGAAGACACGACAATGGCATACGTTACCTGATAGGTCCATTTCTGCCATGTGAGATCTCTTCTTCCCTCATTCAGGCCATAAAGTGTTACTGGACCGAGAATTCCAGCATTCCAAGTCTCGAAATGCTCTCCAACATTCTACGACAGAAGGGGGAATGGAAAATGAATATATATGAAACCTCAAATAGCACATGACTAAGAGTGCTGTCTTAGTGAGCAAACTATCCACTTACTGGTAGGCCAACTGCTATACTTAAGCAGGAAATAGTGTTGCTCCCTGCCCATAGTTTCACATCACCAGTATATGTAAGTTTTGGGTTTTCTACACTGCCATACACAGTTCCTACAGACAGATTGGAGGGCATTTAAAGATCAATTAGCTTTTGAAAGTCAGAGACACATATATATTTTTTGGCAAAAGGTCAGAGACCCATGATTACCTGTTAATTGTCCATTGATGAAAACATGCAAAGCATGACCAGCCGACATCACTCTGAGTTTGGGGTTCTTCTCACTGGTAAGGAACTGCTCATCCTTGGCAACATCGACACTGAAAATGAAACTTTAAGTACCACTGAATTGCAAACAATCATAGTTATACTTTTGTTCGAGTTAGGTTACTTACTATGTTGTGTACCATAGGTAGTCTGTGTTATCCCTCGTCATATTTAGTTGTTCCAGTAATCCAACAGTTGTATATGCTTCCTCCTCACTAAAAGAATTTATCTCCTCATTGTATGACTGCCACGTGAGTCCTCCAGCCCATTCCATTTTCATTTGTGAAATCTGATTGCCAACCTGCAAAAACATATCATAAGAAAATGCATAAATCAGATTGGACACAGATTTTAAATGGAATTAGTACAAAAGGAATTACCCATAATAAAATTAAATGGATCACTATACAATGTAAGCAAAAAAAAATACAATGTAAGCAAAAGCAAACTGATTAAATTTTGAAGGAAAGGCCTGAACCAGATCACTCAAGTGCCCAATCTCACCCTAGCAGTGTTGAAGACTGTTGTTTTGCAGTCCGGGAGAATACTGATAGACCAGGGAGGCAGGTCATAATGCATCCCGTTGAACAATACCCTTGTATAGGATAGTTTATCCTTGTTCTCAAGAAAAGCTGCACAAGCTCCTGTGTTTGACCTAAAAACGGATGACTGAACAGAAAGTTACCAAGAAGTCAGTTATGACTTGTGAACAAAATATGGCAGGTCTCAAGTACAGAAGAGAAAAGAATGTCATAACAACCTTCTGAGCTTTCCCAAGTGAAGATATTATGGGATCTCCTGCAACCAAGGCTGGTTCACAAAGCTTGATGGCTCTATGCAACTCCTTCAAGTGGCCCCATTTTGGTTCTCTCAACAAACCTGATGAAGCCAAGGAGGGAAAGTTCAATCAGATCGGTACAGAGGAATACATAATAACAAAATATATCCTGTCTTGATGAGTAATAAAGCGCCCATTATCAAAAAAAAATAACATCAAAGAAAAAACAACAATTTTCTTGTAATATAGCACCAAACGTCACAATTATGATGTAGCTGCTATCACATGAAAGGATCTGCGATATCAGACACGGCATTGTGCTAATCCAACAGCATCTTTCAAAGGTTATGGACCTCGAATTAATATTAAGCATTACAATGGAGGAAAACCTCTCTTTAACTCAGGCAAGGGAGGTTCAATGTATATAAATATGCCAAAAGTATGGCATACATTGTAGACAGACAAAGCCTGCAGAGGCTGAACTCACCATATTCATCAATAGGAGCATCATAGTCATAGCTAGTTGCAACGAACGGACCCCCAGCTGTGCGCCCAAAGTTTGTTCCGCCGTGGTACTGAAAAGAGGCGCCACAAAGTGTCAACAAAAAAAAGCATCAGAACTTGAGACTAAATATTTTGGTGACTTCATAAGCTTCAGTAGAAAGGGTCAAAGTGACTTACCATGTAATAGTTAACAAAAGAGCCACCCTTTTGGATAAACTTGGCAACACCATATGCTAGATCCTCTACTGGTCTATGTGGAACCGGAATACCAAAACCTGTATACCTGCACAAAGGAGAAAGATAAACAAAGGAAAATCATACGGTAGTAGCCTTTTAGAGAGAGAGAGAGAGGGGAGAAATGAAATTACCAGGCAGTCCAAGCCTCAGTCCACATGGTAGGCTTGTGAGGTTTATTTGGGGAGAACCAGTCACAGTAAAATCCATTGCATGTATTAATCTGCACCAGTAAATCACAGAAGATCTAGCGGAGTGAAAATCCTAGTCCAAATTATATCTTGTAAGTGTTGAAGTTATTTTAGGAAATGAAAGACTTGGCAGAACATCCAGCATATATGATGATTCGTTTTCTTTCCTTTCTTGGACAATGGTGACAAAGCTGAACGACCCCAACGCATTAAAAGAAACAAGACACTGCCGCCATATTAATGCCAAGGAGTGCAGTACATACAATTGGATCTGGGGCATCATCCTCTTTGCACATGATCCATGGAACGCCTGTGTTGAGCGCAATGGCCATGTTAGCTGCCCATGAAGCGTAGGCCTTGGCAGGCTCACCCTGATCCCACTCCAAGGGCCCAAACTCATTCTCAATCTGTAAAGGTTAACGAGGATTCAAAGGTGGGTGTGATCCAAAGGAATTCCCAATATGCTATCCACACAAATCAAGAATGCATCATGATTGCAACTTTGCAAGCATACCTGAGAAAGGATTATTGGCCCTCCCTGCCACTCAAAGAGCCTTTCCGACTTCATCATGTGGACGATCTTTGTGGTGAACTTCTGCATCTCAAGCTGTTTGAAGAATTGAAGATTGTGAACGGTTGAAAAGAAGCTAAAGATTAATAAGACGGGAGCAGAAGCGCCGAAATGGTTCTTGCCTTGAACGGCTCATTATCAGTTCTGAAGCTGATGCCGGGGACATACTTTAGCCAAACAGGGAAACCGCTGCAGCCAAGAGGGAAAACGGAGCATAATTTAGCTTGTTTCGAATCAAATCGACATCAAGAGACGACTTCTCTATATCCACAATTAGCCATATTGAATCCACGACTCTGTAGTAAGTGATTTCAGAAGAACAGTCAACGACCATGTTATTATTATTATTTTTGTCCTGGCCACTGAAATCGACACACCCTAAGAATGTGTACTGCATAAGCATCAGAGGCAGCCAACGAAATCATTTCGCACAAAATGCGTAACTAGTAGTATAAAATCTTGAGAGCGACGCGAGGTACATCCGGCTAGCAGCTGACTAGTTTGACTAGTTGTTACCCGAAGTTCCACTCGGCGCAGACGTAGGGGCCAATGCGGAGGTGCACGTAGAGGCCGGCCTGCTTGACGAGCTTGATGAAGTGCACAAGATCATACCTCCCCTCAAAGTAGTACTGCCCAATCGATCCAAGCAGCAGTGTCAGAACTCAGAAAACAGAGCAAATCAGCTGTTTCGAGCAGGCGGGTCGGGTCTTGGAGGAGCAAGTACGAACCTGGCCAGGGGAGGGCTCGTGGCCGTTCCAGAAGACGTACGTCTGCACCACGTCGAGGCCGCCGTCCTTGGCCTTCTGTATCAGATCCGGCCACATCTGCAGGAGCCGACGGGAAGAAGCAAGAAAAGGGTCACGCTAGGAGCATCGGTCCGGCATTCTCGGGGAAAGAGAGCGATGCTGTCGGGGGCGGAGCAGGTAGGGCGCACGCACCTCGGGGACGCTCCTCGGGTAGTGGATGGAGCCGGAGAGCAGGATGCGGCGCTGCCCGTTCACCACCACCGCCTTGCGGTCGTAGGTGACGGTCGCCGACGCCGACGCGGCCAGGGCGGCCACCGCGAGCGCGACGGCGACGGCGAGGACGGCTGGCGCCGGCGGCGGGCGTCGGGAGGACGCCATGGGATGGGCAGGAAGCTGGAAAGGGAGGGAAGTGTGGTGAAAAAAAGCAAAAACGCCGCGCCTTTGGGTGCTCGCCTTTTCCCTCCACCGGGACGGAGGTGGGAATGGGAGTGAAGTGAGGCGCAAGAGGACACGGAGAGTGAGGCCCTGTCTTTCTGCTTGCTTCACTTCACTCATAGCTGGTGGATACTGTGGACTAGCACACATTCCTTGCTTAGTTTTCTTCTAGACTGCTGAACAGTGTTGGCACAATGGCACTGCTGCGTCTAAGGGGATCTCCAACGGAGCGACGTATTTCGGACGTTAAAATTGTTCGTGGGCGTCCGTTTGCGTCGTCTGGCGGACGCTAAAATGATCGTGAGACACGAATTGTTCGTTTGCGTCGGGGGTCACTCCAGCGGTCCGACGCATTTTGAACATCCCAGTGTGTTGTTTCCTTGCTCCTTCTTTTCTTTTTTGTTGAAGAACTCCCCAATTTGTACGAATGATTACTCAAAAATAAGTTGAAATGTGAAAACAACTAGCACGAAAACAACTAGTACTGAACAAGTTTAAACATATTTAACATACAAACTAGAGACAAAATTAAAAACAAAGAAACTATAAGTAGAAGGCCCTGCTTCGTCGTCCTCACTCATGTGCCTCTTGCTTGTCACCTCCTTGCCGGAAGAGGAACTGCCGGACGACGCGTCCGTGGAGGAGTTCGAGTCGGACGAAGTGGCGGCATCGTCGTCGTCGGTGAACAGACGACGACGCGCCGCCCGCACGTGCGCCCTTGCCCGGACCCTGGCCTCTTTCCTTGCCGCCGCCTTCTCATCCCCCGCCTCCTGCACCTCCAGTCGGGCGAACCTGGCATCGGAGTCCTCCTCCTCCTCCTCCCCCTCCTGGCCGTCGCTGGCAACGACGCCTCCATCCTCCTCCTCCTCACTCGGCGTGGAGGCAGGGTCGCTGGGCGTGGAGCCAGTGTCGCTTGGCGTCACAGGGGTTTCCCACCAATGCCGCCATCTCGGCGGCTTGCCCTCGCTCTCTGATTCCTACGGCAAGGTGTAGTCTCTCATGGCGCCTGGCTAGCCTGTGTTGGAAAAGAAGAAGAAGAAGAAGAAGAAGCATGCGGTTCGACGTGAATTACAGCAGGCGCAGGGGTTATAATCTGCGGGGATTAATGGCGGCGCGTACGACAAAGAGCCTTGCGGTTGCTCTTCTGCGGCGGTTCGGCACTCCATTTTGGCGGTTGGCGGGTTGATCGGCGCGGTTGCCACTCCGGCGGTTGACATTGGTGCGCTTGCTGTGTTTTAATTCGAGGCCGATCGAGGCAGGGTCGCTGCCAGGCGGGCCCGTGGGGGAAGCGAGCGGACGCTAGGCGCGACCGCACCCCGGACACGATGCGTCGCCCCGCTGGAGCAGGGTGCAGACGCATTTCCGATCCGCGCGGACGTAAACGGTCGCACAGCGTCTGTTTGCGTCGCCCCGTTGGAGATACCCTAATCACTCGGTTCCAGAGAGGGTCAGTATCCCTCTCCGTGTGGGTAGATATTTGTTTGTCGGTGACAAGTGCAGAGAGAAGGAGAGCAAGAATCGACACATTTGATGGAATGTATCTACAACTAAAATATGTGTAGATGTATCTATATTATCATTAAGTAATATGAATCGAAGGAAATACAAGAAATATTAATACTCCATCTATAAGTAGGTGTTTTGGATTTGTTTAAATCTAGATGTATCTAAACACTAAATAGCATCTAGATACACTTAAATTTAAATAAATCTCGGATGTATATTTATAGATAGAGGTAGTATTTACAATAGGTTTATCTATAAACATGCGCCATTAAAATATATTGTGTGGTGAAATTACTGGTATATGTTTTTTTTTATTAGGTCTGGAGCTGGTCGTGGAGCCCACATGGCCTTGCCATGTCCTTTCAGTGGGCCCCGTATCGCTTTCGTGGAGTGTTCATCCACCACGCTGCCGGAAGAGATATGCATTCGCTTGCTTGCTTGCTTATCGAGTGTGCTGGAGATCATCATCGCAAAGGAAAGGAGTTTGCTCCAGATATGGTGCTGCCTAACAAGCAACATTCAATGATATCTCATCTCAATTTCTTTGCTTTTCTGATGAGAATCTTCCAGCTCCGTCACTTCCATTTGCACAAAAGTAGCAGGCCGGTGGGGGAGAATGCACGTAGATCACGCGCTCACCTCTTTGCGCAACTGAAAGTGTGTGCCCCAGGCCCCCCAGCACGTGTTGGCCGCTTCGTTTCATTTGTAGTATCTGTAGCATTTCCCTTCCAGCCTCCTGCCAGCTGTAATCTCCTCTCTTCATCAACGTTGCTAAGTCGAAAATTTCCTGCAGATTTGCAGCACAGGGGCGCCAATGTGCTAGGTTTTTTAAATAAATTAAAATTAGTGCTTTGAAGTTTCAAAAATATATAATTGAGACTGCATATTTTTGCGAAGATTTGGTAGAAAATACGTTGTATTTTGATCTAGAGAGAAAACGAAATTAAGGTGGTACATAAAGATTATAAAATTGTACTTTTCCAAAAGTTTGTCTTTTTCGTGCCCAAAATGCAACACTATTTTTAGAAAATTGCAGCATCCACGGAGGATGTGTATGCATACTTATAATATTTTTTCCAATGATTTTTTTTGGATCCTACAACCAATTTGAAATTTTCAAAAAACAAGCACAAGGTGCTCGGGTGCTCGAATCAACAAGGAGCAATCCCATAAAGTTGTGCCTCCATCCCATTAAACATGTTTTAACTTGATCCAAATTTAGATAGAACGAGGGACTGGTTCCTAGGGGTGAAAACTGGTAGTGGATAATCCATATTATCTGACATCTGTATTCGAGAAATTAAAAATGAAAGTGGTAACATCTGAATCCGGACGTTCGTGGAAATGGATATGGTAAATATCTAGATCTGTTTTACAAAAACAAATACAAAAATGGTATTGAATTTGAAGCACATGTGGATATGGAAATGGATATATCCGTATGCGAATAAGATTATGTTAGCCAATTTTAGTAATATGACCATAATATGTAATAAATCGATCAAATGTTCTGTTAAGTGATTGAACTTGGAAAATACTATGCATTATATCAGTATATTTATCTCTCTACCATTATATAGTTGGCTCATTCTAAGACATGAATATATTATTTGCTTATATCCGTTCCGAATTGAGAAAACATCATATTCATATTCGTATTTATGTAAAATCTGCTCCAAATTCGTATTCGGTAACATGCGTATTCACACCCGTATTTATTTTAAAAGTATGAAAACGGATATGGAAAATATATCATCCGATCCCGCATCCGATCCGTTTTCATCCTAACAAGTCGTCATTTGTGTGTGCCCGCATCCTCACGTGCTGGTCGACATGGTCGGCCGTGGCACAGTCCAGTGCGTACTACTAACACAAAAGGTACCAGGGACTAATGGACACAAATACACAATGGCTCGACATAAGTAACGATTAATTAAGTACTACTACGTGCATGCCTGTCTGCCTGCTTTGAAACCTACCTGCTACGTACTATACGTTGGTGCCTCTAGTACTAGGCAAGTCGAGGCCGTGCAGACACGGCGATTTATCACTCTGTCCGTTCAAAATTTTACGTCTCCTTGCGAACCGATTGTTGGCATAAATAGCACGCGACGGTGTGTTAATGCATTGGTGTGGCTGTGGTACGTTCCTTATAAATTCCGGGTTGCTGATGCTATGCGAAGCACATCGCAGTTCAATCCATCGCACGCCACAGCATGCAGCACCTCCGTAGACGACTCCTATTGGCGCCCATCTTTCTACTTTGGGATCTTTCATTTAGATTTTCTTTTCGGAAAGGGAAAAAACTGGACCCTATGCAAATAAAAAAATAGAGAGAATAGCAGCAATACCATTAGTCAAAACCGAACTTGCGAAAATAACATTGGAAAAA